>NC_067401.1:481471448-481553948 GCF_016432865.1 Antechinus flavipes | reverse complement strand
TTCAGAGATTCAGCGATAGTCACAGAGTCATGCAATCTATGTCAGGTTCCAAGGTCAGACAGTTTATATGAGGATGGGGGAGGAGGAAGTTACAGGGAGATTGAAGAGAGAGACAGAGACAGAGAGAGACAGACAGAGAGAGAGACAATGAGAGATAGAGAAAGAAAGAGAGAGACAGAAACAGAGAGAGAGAGAGGGAGAGGGAGAGAGACAGAGAGAGAGGGAGAGGGAGAAAGAGAAGGAGAGAGAGAGAGACAGAGAGACAGACAAAGAGAGAGACTGAGATTATGGGTAATTTAGAGGACAGCTATTTCAATTGATAACTGAGATACAGCCATGATGCAAAGGCCGGAGAAGGGAGAGAAGAGGTAGAAGGTGTAGACAGCTTTGTGGGGAGTCCAGGTGATGAAGAGCGAGGGGACAGAGGCTGGCAGTGAGCAGGCGGGGGTCCTGTTGGGCTTTTGGAGGAAGAGGGCGATGGGGCGAGTTTGTAGGCAGCAGCTGTGAAGGAGCCATAGAGGAGGGAAGGCTTCAGCTTAGAGAGTGGGAATCTTCAAAAAGAAAATTAGCAAAGTTTGGGGTTAAACCTGCTTGTGGAAAGGCTGGCCTGAGTGCAGGCCGCTAACTCCTCACAACAGGCGAACAAAGGAGAGGGGGAGGAGGATGTTGAGGTTGTGAGAGGGGGAAGAAAGGGGAGAAAGGGCAGGTCTTGGTGAATCTTTGGGGGTAGATATAAGGTGAATTTTCAGCTGAAAAGGTGACGGGAGGGAGTCCAGGGGAAGAAAAAGTTTAGAAAAGTGGCTGTGCTGAGTTATTAATGTGTAAAAGAATGGCCTCGCTGCAGGGAGAGCCTTATGGGAGAGAGCATGTAAAATACAATTGTTCTGGCTGGTTCTGCGATTTTCTGCAGCTTCATTCGGTAGTAGATACATTTGGAGAAGAGGTGGGTGGGGATGAACTGGTTCACGCAGGGATCCAGCTGGGGAGGAGTGCAGCCATTGCGGGACAAGAAATGAGGTTGGAGGGGACTGGAGGTTGCCGTGAGGATGGAGAACAGGAATATCATAGCGCAGAGGAGGGGGTGCAGGGCGGGGCAGCACAGACTGAAAAGTGTCTTCCTATCTCATCCCCACAGGAATCCGGAGCGTGTCTGCTTCGGTCCAGAGGGCTGTGGCCGTGGCCGCCAGCGAGCTCCCAGGCACCTGCGGGGCAGTGGAGGGGGTCCTTATTAAACAGGTGTTCGAGTCAGGTAGCTGATGCTGGGGGGCAGGGCCTAAAGAGCAGCTGAAGGGGCCAGACCCTCTGTAGCCCAGGAGGGGAAGGGGGCCCAGCTTTTTACATCAGACACGTGGCCCCGGGAGCTGCTCTGAGGACTGAGGGCTTTGCAGCATCTGCAGAGCTGGGGAGGGGCAGCCTCCAGTCCACCAGGACGGACCCCAGGGCCCCTTTTCCAGGAGGCTCCAAGAAATGCATCCAAGTTGGCGGAGAGTTTTACACACCAGGCAAGTTTGAGGAGCCCAGTGGGAAGAACAAAACAAGAAGCCCAAAGCCGCCAACACGAACCAAAGCGACCCAGGCTCCCCAAAACGTAAGGCCTGCAGGGAGGGAGGTTGAGGTCCCCTAAAGCAGGCGCTTATCTTCCTCTGGCCTGCACTGGGCACCCGACGGCAGCCCTGCTGCGAGGCTCCAGCCAGCAGAGAGACCCAGAGGTGCTGGTCAGGGGCTGGGAAGCCTTGGGGGCAGGCCCAGTGGTCGTCCCGCTGCAGGACTGCCCCCTTCCCTGACCCCCGGACCCCTGGCCGGAGACGGTGACTCTGGGGGCCTCCTCCCTCCGACGCTCCTCGCCTGGCTCTGGGCCCGAGGAGCGGCCTCTGACGCCTCGTTGGAAGCCCTTAGCTCATCTCCATTCCCTCTGCAGCGAGCCTCCTCCCAGAACTGCTGCAGAGGAGCTTTGCCCACAGCAGAGGGCACCGGCTCGGGCCCCTTCCCCTGAGTGAGGGCCCTCTGGTTTTCCGCCTCCAGGGCAGAGCAGAGCTGCAGCTGAGCCAACAGAGCGGTGGGCCTGCCAGGCCAGCCCAGCCCCCAGAGCTGCACCTCCACCAGGTAAAGACAGGCTTACTCCATCCCCCTTCCCTTCCTGCCCCTTCTCCCCCTCCTCTCCCAGCTCCAACCATCAGGCCACCAGCCCCAGCCTGAGGTGAAATGGGGGCAGTTCAGGTGTGAGGAATGGCCAGGTAGGAGCCACTAACAGAATTCAGACCCATCCTCCAGGAGACCCAGCCTTTAATTTGGATGGATGGCCATTTTTAAGTACCTGAGGGGCTGCATTGGAAAGAGGGAGCAGCTTTGTCCTCTTGCCCCCTAACTCCCTCCCAAGGCAGAGCCAGAGGCCTGGAGGGGATGGGGGTGGGGAGCTTTAGCCTGGATGTCAGAAAAGACCCTCCCACACTGAGAACTGGCTCAGAGTGATCAGAAGCAGGTGAGTGGCTCCTCCAAGTGGAGGCTGGGGGGTCACCCGGTGACCCCTTTTGGAAGGAGGTTCCTTCCCACTCTGACATTCTGTGACCTGTGGGGGGGCAGAGGGGATGCGTCATTAACACGATTGTGTGAGCAGCTCACTGTGCTTTGGGAAGACCCCGAAGGGACTGAGGCAAGCTGGTGGGCACAGGAGAGAAGAAAAGCAGGGACGTGGCTCACCGGGTGGGGGAGGAGGTGAGATGGACCCCTTAAACCATCTGAGCTAGCCTGGGCAGCCCTGAAACAGCCGCCTGCCATGGCCCGGTGGCCCCATCAGACTGGGGTCTCCGACTCAGACCTGTGATGAAGGAGGGAGAGTATGGAGCTGGCCCCACCCTGGCATTTTGGTCCCTCCACTTTAGAAAAATGATGATGAATGTGCTGTATGTAGAGATGGTGGGGAGCTGATCTGCTGTGATGGGTGTCCCCGGGCCTTCCACCTGGCCTGCCTGGAGCCGCCATTGACAGAAATCCCCAGGTAAGAGCCAAGGGATCCCAGGTAAGAGCCAAGGATCCTGGGTAAGAGCCGAGAGATCCTGGGTCAGAGCCAAGGGATCCCGGGTCAGAGCCAAGAGATCCCGGGTAAGAGCCAAGGGATCTCGGGTAAGAGCCAAGGGATCCCAGGTAAGAGCCAAGGGATCCTGGGTAAGAGCCTGGGCTCTGCTTACCAGGTCAGCCCACCTAAGGCCTCCATGCTCAGGGACTCAAGGTAAACCCCAGACTTCATACCCCTCATCCTACTGAGGAGGAAAATGGAGGGGGGTAAGATGTTCCCCCCAGCCACGGTCCTGTCCACTATTGGCGTGCAGGTGGGGTCCTGGGGCATCTGGGCAAGGCCATTTTATAATCCATCTCCCAACCAGAGGGCGGGAAGTTTAGCTGGACCATTGTCCATCTTGTCTAGAAAGTACAGGGAGTTCATCTAAGGAAACTAGGCTGGGAGGCAGAGGAAGAGCAAGCAATACAACAGACCCCCAGGTTGTGAAATGACAAGTGAGAGAGCTGGGGAGCTTGTCAGCTGCATCCAGAGCAGAACAGCATCCAGGACCAGGAGGAAGCCTGTGGGGAGCTCATCTAAAGATGGGCTGGGAGCAGGACCAGGGAAGAAACGTCCGGCTGGCTTTTGTTCTGGTTGGACCCCTCCGGGTCCCTGCTCATCCCAGTCTGGAGACATGAATAAGCTGGGAAAGGCTCGGAGGAGGCTTGCCAGGATAGGGAAAGTCTGCTAAGGAGGTTTCTTTTGGGAAAGGGTCCCAACCAGCCATCCCTGAGACTATAAATCTATGACAAAAAGTGGCACTTCTAGACTTCCTGAAGTCTTGGGGAGGAAGGGGCGCTGGGGGCACCCGTGAATGGGCTCTCCCCTTTCCCCTTCTCTGCGCCCCTCTGCCTCCAGCGGGATGTGGCGGTGTGGATGCTGCATAGTTGGGAAGGTGCACCAGGACGGGCGTCACGGAGACCAGAGAGACATCCCCTCACAGACTCCGGTACGGCCCCTCAAATGCGCAGGGATGCGAGTGCTGTTCTCCAACTGTGACCTTGTCCAAAATCCTCATTTTCTCTCCCAGAAGGGACGTAAGTCAAGAGTTGGGGGGGTTAGCGGACAATGAGTTTCCTCTCCAAGGAGCTCTTCAAACGCTTGGCGATGTTGTCCACAATCCTCCTTCTCTTTCCCATAAGGGACATAAAGTTGGTGGGTCAGCGGACGATCGGTTTGAGTCGCCCTTTTCTTCCACTGTGTCCAAAATTGGTCATTTCGCATTCAGAGCTGGACATTCTTGTTCTTTCCCAGCAGGCTCTCCTTGGGCTAAGGCCAGCTAGGACACAGGTGAAGAACCCAACCCAGGAGCCACCCCCGGGACTGGGGGCTACTTTCACCTTCAAACAGCCTCTCCCCCCTGCTTCTTCTCCGGCCCTGATGTCAGCCCTTCCTCTGACTTCCTGCCAGCCTCTGCAGAGCTCGGGGCCTGAGAGGCAGCAGGTGAGCCAGAGCTGCAAGGTCACAGGCTGCAGATTTCCAGGGCTTTTCCAGGACCATCCTAACTCTGGGCTTGGGCTGACCCCTTCAAGGGGGATTCTAGGCCCTTCTGCCCTTTCCTCCCCCTCAGGAGTTACCTCTAGACAGCAGTTTCAGGCCACAGAGCAGGGGCTGGGCAGGGGGTCACAGAGCAGCTTCCTGTTATACAGCCATCCCTTCCAGGAAGGCAGCCAGGCCTTTGGGACCGCAGACCCCTAAGGCTGGCGTGGGCCCCAATGGCCAGTTCATTCAGCCCACAGCTGCTCCCCTGTTACATCCTCCCCAAGGGGCTACTCAGACTCTGCTCACAGACCTACAGCAAGGGGGCAAATTGTTCCATTTGGAACGGCCTTTCTGGTTAGCAAGCCCTTGGCTGCAGGTCGTGTTGTGGGGTTATTATGGCTGCAGAGCTTCCCACCTGAGGGCCCCTTTGCCCCTAGGGGCCTCCCTCCCTGCTGGGCCACGATTCATTTCCAGGTGGCCCTTTTCTGGCAGACTCTCTCCTCAGTCCCCAGAACAGCTTTGGCTGTTGGGGGCCAGATGGGGAGAGGGGACGCATCGTATGGTCTGCTCACGTGTCCAAACTGCCCTCTTGGTGATGGGGTCTCTCTGTAGCAGCAGCTCTCAGCTGAAGAGCAGTGTGGGGTCTGCCAAGGAAGTAAGGACGTGCTTCATTGTGCCCAGTGCTCCGGGGCCTTCCACTGGCACTGCCATTTCCCAGCTGACTCCAACAGCACAGGGTGAGTGAGGTCTCGGGGCTGCCGGGCTAAGCAAGCCTGCTAGAATGAAGGGGTTCCACTGGGGCCCAGGGAGGGACCCCCGAGATCCCCGATTTCAGGGACCGTTGGGCACCTTTGGCACCCCTGCCCACCTGCTAAAAGGATGCTGAGATTTTGCCTTTAGAGATGCATTTCTTTGGGTGTCAGGCATTATGGGGCCTTCCCACCTTTGTGGGAGTTACTGAGTTTGGGTTAGAAGGGAAGAGATGGAGGAGTAACTTGGGAATTTATGGTCCAGAGGAAAGTCCAGGGCCAGGTGGGGAAGATGTCCTGGGCTTCCATCGAGGAATGGGCACCAAAATAGAGAATGCTCAAAAAACCATCAGAATTGCTCGCCTTCTCAAGGGGTGAGGGAGGGATAGGAGGGAGAGAGAGAATTGGGAGTCAATTTTTTTTAAATTTAAAAAAATTTAATGTAGTTAAGCAATATTTAATGATATAAACAAAACTACATTTTTAAAAGACATCAGAGTGGATGTAAGGTTATCTCTGACTATAGAAACAGGAGGTTCCTCTGGGACAAGCTCTTCAAACCTAGTTACCTTGAGCTTGGGAAGCCAAGCCTTTCCCCAGGAATGGAAACATTACTGTGGCAGAAACCCGAGCCTCTGCTCCGCTGCCCACAAGCCCAGCTCACCCCACCTTCCACCCAACCATTAGCAGCCTTGGCTTGTGCCAGAGAGCATCTCTAGCTACTCTCCCTGTCCTTTCCTCCCGATTCAGGGGGATTGTCAAGTGCAAACTCTGTTCCCAAGCCCCCGTCCTCCTTCCCGGAGAGGATGCTCTGAGCACCAGCATCTCAGCCCTGGAGCCCGTGAAGGTCAGTGGGGCCCTCAGCCCAAACTCATCCATCTACTGAGACTTCCTAAACCCTGCCTGAGCAATGGTTCCCACCCTGCAAAGTCTAGGAAATCCTTCCTTGTGGAGACGGGGCAATGCTGAGCTGTCCACTGTGTGAGCTGCCCGGAACCGTCCCAGGAACCAGAGGGAGCTTCGGGCACGTGGCTTCATAAGCCACTGTCCGTTGGAAATGAAGGGAAGCTGGGAGGCTTAGTACGGAGCTGACCGAAGGGGACCAAGCCCCATCTAGAATTCAAGTTAGTCTAGAAGATATTGGTGAATGCCTTAACTAAGTAAACTTTCCTATTGTTCAGGCATTTTTTCAGTTATGTCTGACTTTTCATGACCCTGTTGGGGATTTTCTTAGCAAAGAGGCTTTTTCCATCTCCTTCTCCAACTCATTTTACAGACAAAGAAACTGAGGCAAACAGGGTCAGTGACACGGCCAGGGTCACACAGAGTATATCTGAGGTCAGATTTGAACTCAGAAGATGAGTCTTCCTGACTCCAGGCTGATGCTGTATCCACTGCCCCTCCCAGAGGTTCTTAACTGACTAAAGTAACCTCATCTTCCTGCTGCGGGCTCTCCAAGCCGCCTCATCCACAGGGCTCCCCAGATGTTCAGAGGGAGCTCGTGACAAAGCCCCTTTGAGCCTGTGGGACCAGTCCCAAAGAAAGGTGGGAAAGACAGTTAGAAATGGTGGCTCCCTCCTCCTACGGCAGGAGGTGGGCACTGACCCATGATCCCGGAGAGGATACTGTGAGCTCCGGCATCTCGGCCCTGGAGCCCGTGAAGGTCAGCGGGGTCCTCAGCCCAAACCCATTGATCTACTGAGAGGCAGCCGTCCTCCCGGAGGGCAGGACAAGCCCTCGGACAGGCTGCTCGTGTAGCTTGGGCTGACGTTCACTTCTCTGCACCCCAGGTGAGCGGAGAGCCTTCTCGGACTGAGACCATCCTGAATAAAGATGAGCTGGACTCCCTTCTGGGAGAGGTAACTGCCCTGTGGAGCCTTAGCTTAGCCCCTAGCAAATTTTACCGGATGTGGCCCATCGCTCTAGCTGGCCCTTCCATCGCATTAGTCTGGAGCCGTGTCCCTTCCATCACTGCTGAGCATATTATAGCCCAGGACTCAGGACAGCTCCCTGGGGCACTCCACTGGAGATCTCCCTCGAGACTGGACTCGGATTTATTAAATAATAGTCTGTGGATCCAGTTCTTCTGCCCGGGCCACCATTTGGCCTCCCTCCTACCTCCCATCATCTTGAACTAATGTTCTTGGACCCAATGACCTGGGTATCCCTCTCAGCTCTGAACTGATGATCCCAGGGTCAACTGTGTCCACTGTGTGGGCTCCCCAGGTGATGATCCCAGGGTCAACATTATTTTTTTCAGGTGGGATAGGGTGAAAGTGGGCTGAAATTGAGGGATGGGTTGGAATGAGATGGAAGAAAAGGTGGTGTCCATGAAAATCCAGAATCATGGGATCCTACACCAGAGCTGGAAAGGGCCTTAGAATCCATCCCTCTCATTTACAAGGGAGGAACTGAGTAAGGTTCAGTGAGTTAGTGGGATTCACATTGCTATTAAGTATAGCCCCCATGATTTGTCCCTGACTCCAAGGGCTGCACTCTACCAAGCCCTGGCAGCTTCTCAGATAGAGAATCCCCCTCCACCGGGGCTGAGGAACCAACGCCTTATCCATTAGGCAGGCAGACTTTTCGGAGGGAGGCAGGTGAATGGCTACCTCATCCCCTATATATGCTATATCCCCTATAATGCTGGGTCCTTTGAACCCTCTGAGAGATTGGGGGGGCTGTCTTCCAGAACTCCTTTGATGGAATCCTGCAGTGGGCCTTCCAGAATATGTCCCGGCCCCTCTCTGAGGCCCAGAGCTTTTTCTCTTAACGCCCTATAAAAGCGGAGCCCAGCCACTTACGGAAGAATGTAAGCAGGCGGTGGTGCTGGACATCTCGGGCCGCCTGGGCTCTTCCCCACAACCGTCCCCGGCAGTCTGCAGCTTTCTTGTGCACGCCCTGAATGCGGGAGCAATGCCAGTGATTGGCCATGTGGTGCCAAGGGACAAAAGTACTCAGGACCACTCATTTCTGTGCTTTGGGGGAGGGGATGTGGGGTGGAGGGAAGGGGGATGGGGCCAGTGGAAGAAGCCAAGGTGGGAGCCAAGGAGAGAGCCCATCCTGGGTAAAAATCAATAAGGTGAATGAAATAAAGAATAAAATGAAATACAATGGGAGGCTTGAGGTATAGGGGGGAAGGGCGGGAGCACCCAAAGGCTTCAGAGACCACCAATGACTTTTGCACATGATCTCAGAGCACTCACTCATGGCTGGTTTGGTGGTGCTCCTGAGCAGGGCGTCAGGGGGTCGTAGGGCGTTTCACAGGACTATGTTACCCCCCTCTGAGGCAGTCTGCATCGCACAGACACAATTCTCACCGGTGGGACGGGGGCTGCTGAAAGGAACCGCTCTGAACCCCAGCTCTGTCACTCAGGACAAATAACTGAGCTCTCAGGGCCTCCCCTCTCCTTGGCAAAAAGAGGTCCCTGCCAGCTACAGCTCCCGTGACCGGAGGGGGGCGAGTCTCATCCAGAGCCCGGCAATCTCACAATCTCTCCCAGATGGGGGAAATAATCCAACAATAGCGGGTCCTGCCCAAGAATGAGCCTTTCTGGGCACACGGGTCGGGATCGGGCCCAAATCTAGGATTCTCTCCCCCGGTTTTGATGCATCCACACCAACGAGAAAATGTGAGGCCCAAAGCGGAGGCAGGGACAGGGCGGATTCAAAGGAAGGGGCTATTTGCGGGGCCCCAGAACGCGCGTTCTTGGGGGAGTCTGGGGCCTCCTTCCCCGGATGCAGCCTCCCCCGGGGAATGGGAGGATGCTCTCCCTTCGCCTTCCCCAGGATTCAGGAACCTCTGTCTCCGCGTCTACCCTGGAGAGAGAAATGACGCGCAGAGCTCTAGGATTTCCCCATCAGGACTCAGTTTGGTGCTTTCTAGGTCCGGTGGAAGGAGTCTGGGAAGATCACTCCTGCTTCCTGTTACTCCTTTTCAGTTCAGATGGGCACCTGTTGTGCATCCGTCACCGAACAAACTGAAGGAAGACACGAGGGAAAAAATTTAGCCGACCCTGCCCCCAAAACTTACGCTCTGCTGGGGGGAGGGGGGGAAGCAGGGGGAAGGAGGGGGGGGAGTTTGCGCGTGTGATCATACAAACGCGCATCGATGAATACAAATCACGCAGCAGGAGGCCCGAACAGAGCCACAGGGACCGGGCTGAGGAAGGCGACCGGTCCGACGCCGCGGCAAAGCGCCCAAGGCGCAAAGGGGACACTGATGGAGAAGCCGAGGAGCTTCCGAGGCCGGATGGGGCC
Organism: Antechinus flavipes; assembly: GCF_016432865.1. Taxonomy (NCBI): domain Eukaryota; kingdom Metazoa; phylum Chordata; class Mammalia; order Dasyuromorphia; family Dasyuridae; genus Antechinus; species Antechinus flavipes. The sequence goes on along the minus strand of NC_067401.1, from coordinate 481,544,402 downwards.
GGAAACAAGGAGGCGGGATCTTCGGGGGGACTTCGGGGCTGCGGCTGCGGGAGGATGGGGGGGGGGGGCGGGAAGGGCGGGAGACCGCGGCTTTTTTAAGTTAACAGTTAACGAGGAGGAAGGCTCTGCGGCCGTCCCGCCGGGTGGGAAGGGGCAGGTGGACACATCCCTTGGACTCTTCGGGCTGTACGTTCTTCCGAGAGCAGATCCTGCGGGGCAGGGAGCCAGCGCCCGGGCCTCTCTAAGCGCGGACCGAGGAGGGGAGTGGGGGAGGGGGGAAAGAATGAGCACTGTGGGGGCGGGGGTAGAAGCGAGACCGGGCGGCGGTTGCCTGGAGACGGCGTCGGGACCCGCAGCCTATTGAGCCCAGAGGGCAGCGAGAAGGAGCTGGAACCTGATCATGGCGTCTCGCGGGCGTGAGAAGGCACCTCCGGACCCAGTGCATCAGAACCAGATCATGTGCGAGCTGATCCGCAAGGAGCTTCGGGCCCAGAAATTGTACACAGAGTACAACGTGAACCCCCACCACCAAGGTGCACCCCCCTTCCGGGGAGAGGGGGACTCGGTGTCAAAATGCACCCCCCTATGGGTGCCCCAGGGAGGCCTGGGAGAGGAGGGGGAAGGATCACGTGAACCCCACCATAGGCACCCACACACCCCTCCAACATTCAGGATTTAGTGGGGGTCAGACGGGAATTCCTCCGCAGTTTCTTAAAATACCACCTCATATTGGGGTCTGGTAACTGAATGGGGGTCCCGAAATTATTCCGTATCGTTAAATGTTTGATTTGCATACCTATTTTATATACCTATCTACTTGGGGTCAAAAATTTCTCAAGTGAAAAGGGGATGGGAAGTGCAAAAACTTTAGAAGCTTCTTAACCCACTATGTGTTTGGGGGTGAGGGGCATACAGGGGAGCCTGGGTGTAAAGATCAGCTGCAGAGGCCAGAACAAAGGGCATTTGGGGGGCGGGGGACACACAGGGAAAAGCCCTCTAGGGAGCAGAGCCTGGTCAGTTCAGATCTTGCCTCAAAGTCTTGTCCCCTTTTTCAGTTTACCCACCTGTAAAATTGGTACGTTAGCACCTGTCTCCCAGGGCTGTGTGAGAATGATTTATTCTATAATTTCTGCAAATCTTAAAGGACCATGTTAATGTTATCAATTAATCATTTAGTATTTAGCTATGGTCACTATATTGTAACTGAATATTAGCTATTACTATCTCCTCTGCATAAGAATGAAGCAGATGGTTCCACAAGAGAACCCAGATCATCTGTGCCCATCACCCACCCGATGCCAAGGATAGGACCTTGACTCTGGATCGTCAGAAATGAATGAAAAGGAGATCCAACTTGGGCTCCCCAAGGAAAACTTGCCCCAGAGTGCCTTCTGGTGTCCATCTTGGAGCCTTCAGTCTGGCCTCAGACTACTTGGCTAGCTTGTAACTCTGGACAACTCATTTCATCCTGTCTACCTCAGTTTCCTTATTTATAAAATGAGCTAAAGGAGGAACCAGTAAAGTACTTCCCAAGAAAACCCCAAAGGAGGTCACAGAGGGTCAGATTCTGTGGACAATGTCCATCTTGTGGAGCTGGGCGTGAGGCTGGAGACAGATACTAAACAGGCATCCCAGGGAAGCAGGACTGGGTTCTCCATCCCCCAGAGTACTTCAAGTTAGGGTTAGGGTTAGGAGTACATATATGGTGCCCCCAGCGCTCCAGACATGCTGAGCTGGAGGGAGCTCCCAGTTATCATTCACAAGTAGGCTTTTATCTGTAGAAGTCCATTTTCTCTTTGAGACTCAGCTCTGTTGCCAACTCTCTTAACAGCTAGTAACTATAAAGCACGGTAGAGTTTGAAAGCACTTTATGTGTGATCTCACTTGATCCAAAACTTGTGCTGCCTGTCCTATCACCCCATTTTATCAATGAAAAGGCAGACACACATTTCACAACTTCCCCGCTTCTATTAAGTGTCTGAGGCAGAAACTGAAATGTGGCCTTCCTGACTGCTAAGTCTGAGAATCTGGCCAGTGCATCACCTAGCTCCCTATTTCTTCCCTGCTCAGCTTTTCCCTCTCCAAACCACAGCAGTGACTCTCAAGCCAAACTGACCTTCATGCTCCTTTTGTGAATATATTTCCTTGCTAAATTACGCAATGATTTGTCTCCCTAGCATCTGGACACAGTAATTACTCAAATCTTCCCAACCCAAGATTTCATTTTTGTAGGGAGCACTAAAAACTCCCCCTTCCCAACGCACCCATCTTCATCTTAGCCCTAGAAAGCTGCCTCCTGCAAGGCAAGGTCACAGTTTATGTGTCAGAAGTGGGACTTGAATCCAGGGCACCTTGATGCTAAAGACTGTGCACCATTCCCTTCCCCATGCTTCTAACAGCGATTAAACACAATCTCAGAGCTTGGAAATAAAGTTAATCTGGCCTGACGCCTTCCAGCTGAAACCGTATTAGCTTTCTGTGGTCCTGGCTTCCTTTTTGAAATATTTTTCAGCCCTCCCTTTAACAATACATTCTAGATCTTGTGCTCACCTTTTCTTTTTGTGAAATCTTAAGACTCCCATTTTTGATTATTCCAAGTATAGTTTGAAAAGATAAGCATTTTTTTAATATGCCAGGCCACATGCTAAGCTCTAGGGAGACAAAGAGTGGCCAAAAACAGGAGTGCTAGAGTTCTGAAGACAAAAAATCAACGTGGGTTAATTAGGGATGGCTTCCAGACAAAAGGAGATTTGAACTGGCCTGGAAGGATGGATGGAATTGGGATCTTTAGAGAAGTCATTTCACATGAGAATATTACTCTGAATCTCACTTCTGTCCGTACTAAGCTAGGTATTTGGGGGAAGAGGCAAAAGGGGTGAACTAAAGGGATGTTTTTGGGGTGCAGCTATTAAAACTTTGTTTACAGCTCTAGGATTGATAGCTTATTGGAAGACCCAGATAAGGGATGGCACTGTCTTCTAGGGTCTTTTGTGGCTCCAAATCCAATGAAGCCATACATAGCTCTCTAACATTGCTGTCACTCCTCTGAGAGTACTTCAGGCCTCAGCCTGTGGGGAAAAAGAGGAAGACGGGGCTAGAATAATGGTCCCCTCCTGGTGTTTTTCTGGTGCACACCATCATCAATCAGACAAGGTTAGCCTAGCACTGAACTTGGAGTCAGAAACTCAAGTCCTGGCTAACCTCTTATCTCTACCCACGTGGATTACCTCTCAGGTGATTGGGAATTTCAAAGAGGATAACGTATAAATTGGGATACAAAAGTCCATCACCATCTAGGGAGTAAGAGGAGGGTGGTAATTGGTGCTGTGGGCCCCGGCTTCTGGCATTTGTGCACTTCACACAAACACCTGATGGGGAGTAAAGTAGTGGTCAGTGCCTCAAAGAATCACACCATCATGGGGTTAGAAGGGACGGTAGCAGCCAGCTATTCCAGCCCCTCCCCACAAGGAATCCCCATTTACAACCGGCTGGTTGTCAGCCAGCTTCTGGTTTCTGCCTCTCTACCCCATCCGGGTTAGAGGTGGCATGAAATGCAGAGAAAAACTAAATTATCAGTGCTAACTCTCTCCTGGGCCTCATTCTCCCTGCTCAACAGCATGGGGATAGGGTGAACTGCAGATAATGCCGAACCAATGGTGGCCTGCCGTTCTATCCCAGGAGCATCACCAGGCTTGAGCAGGCTTAGGGGCAAGGAGTGATTTGACGTCACGTTCCCAGGTGTTTTCTCTCCAGTTCACACCCGCCTAGGGCAGGAGTAGGGTACCGAGTGCAAGAGTTATTTAGGGCCTGCACAGAGCTTCTCAGGTATGGCTTTCTCCAGTTCACCTGGGTTTGGGGCAGGGGAAGTGGTTGAGAGAATAGTTAGTGCTGAAATCTCTCCTGTCCTGTCTCTGCAGTTCACAACATTACCAGAAAGCCCATGTCCTGGCATGACAATGTGGAGGAACCTGCAGATGGTAAGATATCTCTACTCAAACTGGTGCCCCAGGTGGCAGTCGTAAGGGCTTTGCCATGCCCTGTGCCTGGGGCTGTGAGCTAGGAGCAGCATGAATTAGGAGGGTCCAAGTCAGTATTCAGAGATGTTCAGGAGGGCCCAGACTGATGGGGCTTGGTTCCAGTCATGGCCAGATCATCCAGAAACTTAAATTTTCAAGGTGGGATGGAGTGGGGAGAGAAGGGGTAATGCTCAGTCAAGACCATCTTCCCCTGACTTCTCATCATAGCATGGAGGCTACCCTGGGTCCCTGAAGGCTGAGAAAGTAGAGCAGCGCTTGATGGGACTCTAATTAGGCCCAATGCTGCACTCTCAGAAGCTCCCTCACTTGTCTCACCTCTAGCCAAGTTCCTGAATGTCATTCACTATGCTGCTCAGAGACCCAAGAAGAAATACTCGGAGCCCCAGACCGAGAGCCAGGAAATCGGCTGGGACTGCGAGCCCTTGGTGAGTGAGCCAGGCAGCCAGGGATGGCCTTCTGGAAGGCTCCAGATCTCCCCCTCCCTCCATTCCCAGCTGACCCCTCACTCTTCTCAGGCCACAGGGCTCCCGAGACACACTGACCCCTCACACTCAGGCCTAGATAAGAGGTAAGGGAGGCATGTCATCCAGATCTGTGAGGAGTCTCCTTTACAAGCTGGGAGGCAGGGGCTGGCTCTGGTAACTCCGGGCCTCTCCCCACTGACTCCAGCCAGGCTGTCCAGGTGACAAATGATAACCTTGCTTAGTAGGATTTCTAACAAATAGATTAAGAGGTTAAACTTATTTGCAGCATCAGTTCTAGGAGCCAGCACCTCGCAGCCAGAGACAAAGGGACTAAAGAAAATGCAAGGGAAAACCAGCAAAGGGGACCCCCCCCCAGAAGCAATCCCCTCCTCAGCCTCTGTCAGCAGGCTTGCTTCGGTCCCCTTCAGAAGAGGGGAGCCTTGCTTGGGTCACACCCCCACCCCGACATCTCTAGATCAGACATCCTTTGTCCAGTCTCTCAATGACCTCTATCATTTGCCCTTTGGCCCCCCATGCTGCCCATCCATAACCAAGAGATGAGAAGCAAGACAGAGGAAGCCAGGGAGCCACAAAGGACCAAGGCTAGAGCCAAGCTCTGAACCAGGTCCGCTGCTCCGACCCCGCAAAGCTGCGGAGAGTGGCGGAGCTCTGGGGTCAAGGCAGCTGCTGCAGAGCAGCCAGGGGATGGGAACAAGCACATTCTGCCCAGGAAATGGGGAGGGGGGGTAGGGGGGGAAACACAAGAAACAGAGGGGAATGCAGGCCTAAGCCTGACAGCCATTTATTCACCCAGCCCTTGGAAAGGGGCCGGCACTGACCCCACAGGGGCTATGAATGGATGGGGCGGGCAGGAGGCAAAGCATGGGGAACACCCAGCCCATCCCCTCACTGCCACGTGTCCTCCTCTCTCCAGATTCCTAGCGAGCGCGGAGACAAGAGGATCAATTTTTTCCGCACCTACCAGGACATCACGAAGTACATGGCAGAGTTCTGGCGCCTAAAGGCCAAGCAGAGCTCGAAGTAGCAGGGCCAGGGACGCTCGGCTCCAGTGCTTGGGCCACACCCCAATCCTCTGAAGCACCCAAGCCCTTTTTGCCCCACCCTCCCTCCTTAGCCCCCCTCCAGCCAGCACCACAGGGGTGGCTCATACCCCCCCACCCCGTAACTCAGAAAGCAAAGGCAGCCAAGAGATGGTTGTGGCTCGAGCCTGTGTCCTCTGTATAAAAGGCGTTGCTTAGCGTGCTCGGTTTTTCATTTTCTCTCTTGCCCGTTTTCCAGGTCTCTTCTAAAAAAATAAAATAGATATTATGACATCCCGAGTCTGACATGTTCTGCTGCTGCCCTTCCCCTCCCACTGGGAGCCCAGGCCTCCAGGTGCACTCACATTGGCCAGCTTCTTGCCCATCTTGTGAGGGCCCTTGCCATGGGCGGTCCGGGCCCGGAAGCCTGACACGTCATCGTAGCTCTCCTTAGTGTTCCTCTTGGATCCTTTCTTCCTTCCACCAAAACCAAACTTCTGGTTTTTGTACCGACGCTTGGCACTGGGCCTGAAATCAAGCACGGTCTCCCTTCAAGGCCTTGTCTCCTGAGGCTTCAAGGTCCTTCCAGGCCCTATCCTCCAAGACTGCTTGCTGATTAACAGACCAGCTGACCCACAGCTTCTGCCCCTGATGGGCTTCTTGGGGGCCCAGGGGATCTCTGAGCCCAGGGCCAGCTGGACACCAATCTGGTCTCAAAGTTCAATTACTTCCCAGCTGTGTGACCCTTCAGCAAGTCACAACCCCAGGGTCTTCAACAGCAAAATGGAATTAAGAGCCATCACCAGAATTAAGAACAAATCTGATCACGTGTAAACCACTTGGCACAAGGCCTGGCATGTAGCAGGCACCCAATCAAAGCTCGCCCCCGTCCCCCCCACCCCCCCAGGCCTTAAAGCAGCCCCAAAGCAGGAGAAAATGCAGCCTCACCCCTTCTTCATCTGCTGGGCTTTGGCACCGTCCTTCTCAGCCCGAGAGTGTGACCGCCCATCTCCCTCGAGGAAGTCCAGTCTGTCGGAGAAGCCTACGTGGGGAGAGTGACTGGCTGAGCAGGGCTGCGTGCCAGGAGAAGAGCTGGCACCGCGAAGCGGCCCAAGGCAGGATCACCCCCTTAACCGCCCCCCCCCAAGTCTGTGCCCACCTTTCTGGTACTTCTTGATGGCCGTCATCATCTTGGACTTCTCCTGCTGCCTCTTCTGAAGGATCTCGGTTTGAACCTACAAGAGACAGAGCCAGGCTAGTCCAGAAGCTCCCCCTGTGCTGGTTAACTGCATACAGCCACCCGGCCCCGGGACGGACCCAAGGCCCAGGGCATGAATAAGGAACCAAGGGACCCGGGGGCCGCCCCCCCCCCCCCCCAGGCCAATCCCAAGGCTGGGCTTCCGGCTGGCCCTCTTCTCCAGCCCCTGTGGGACACAGAGAAAACGGCTTCTCCAGCAACATCAGGAAGTAGCAGTGGGGAGAAGGCCATGGCTGGGCCCCACCCCAGCTGTCCGAGCCAGGCCCTGACCGGCCCCATCCCCTTTCTGCCTCACCTTCTTGCCGTACTTCCGGAGCGCCCGCAGCTGCTTGGCCTTTTCCGACTTCTCCATGGCAGCCTGTTTTGTTTGCAGTTTCTGTCGAATCTAGAAGGGGCCGAGAGAGGAAACCCTGGAGCCAATGGCGCGACGACCCTGGCACCTTGTCTGCCAGCGCGAGGGCCCCGGAGAGCAGACTCCCGCTAACACCAACAAGGATTTGTTGAGCCCCGTTCTATGCCCTGGGAATACCGAAAAGGTCACAGTCTCTGCCCTCCCCCGGCTACGTGCGGCTGGAAAGGCCCTCTCCGAAGGGGGAGAAGAGACCCGCCGCAGCCTGCTCACTGCGCTTTTTACTTCACCTCTGAGCCGGGGTGGGAGGGGACCCCAGCCCTGGGGAGACAGCTCAGATCCAAAAGGAGCAGGCTGGTGGAGGAGGGGAGAGGGCAGCTTAGCACTAAACAGGAGGAGGCTAGGAGACCCAGGACTAGGAGGACATAAGGCAGAGCGAAGCTCAAGAGAGGCAGAAACAGAAGGGACCCCTCGTCCTGTGCACCAGAGAAAACGGACGAGAAGTTCTAAACAAGGGTCCTGAGTGTGGCTGCACAGCCGTGACACCCCTGTGAAGAGCGGCCTTCCATAACCTAGCAGCGCTGACTCGGGCCCACCGGCAGGGGTCCCAGGCACTGGTGGATCCCCAGGGCTCGGACAAAGAAACGTATTCCATTTCTATTAAAGTCCCGGCTCTGCACCTGCCAGGCTCGGAGCTCGGCAACGGAGACAGGTACAGATCCTGAGATAAATAAACAAACGGAGGCTCCCTGGGACATCAGCACTAAATGACCAAGGGGAGCGTGTAAAAACTGGAACTCGAGAACGAGCGCTCCTGGGCGGTGTCTGAAGTTCCAAGGGAAGATGGGAAGGGGGGGACGCCCTGTACAAAGGCAAGGAAGCTGGAGCTGGAAAACCCGCTACAGGGAACAGGGAAGAGGGAAGGAAGCGTTACTTAGGTGCCGGGTACTGCGCTAAGCTCTACACGAGGAGGCTCAGAGAACGTCACTGGAAACAGAACACGACGTGGCCAGAGTATGAGACAATTTAGTGCCAGAGGATCCCTTGTGTAAAAGCAAACAGGGCATCAGAGGCTCCTGAAGAGAAGAGCGCGCCACGGATAGCCCCGGACTTGAAGAACAGCACTTTGACAACTGGGTGGAAAGGCTGGAGCCAGGGACCAGAGACCCCTGCGGATGAGGAGATTTTTCAAGATGGTCCAAAGAGATCTCCCTGGGGGAGGAGCGAGGGCGGAAGGTCAGGGTGACGGGGAGGGGAGAGCCAGGCGCAGGCCACTCTCCCCTTGGGCTTCTGCCTGGCTCAGACAAAACCAATGCTCCTTGTTTCTTGGATCAAGGAGAATGACCCCTTGATCACCAAGTACAAAAGGGCCTGGCACCAGGGGTGGCTAAGGAGATAACAGGGAAACCTCAGGCCGCCAGGAGTCAGAGAGCCCTGGTTCAAATCCAGCCTCAGACACTGTGTGGCCTTGGATAAGTTCCTTAACCCCAACTGCCTCAGCTTCCTCATCTGTAAAGTTAACTGGAGAAGGAAATGACAAAACCCTCCTTCTGCTGGAAAAACCTCCAGTGGCTCACAGAATCAGACATGATGGGAAAGACTGAACAACAAAGGACCCTCCCTGCCTTCTGGGAGCTCGGGACAACGGCCCTCTCAGAGAGGGACTGGGAAAGTGGAGGCCAGAGAGGGAACGTGACAGACCGAGCCCCCGGATGGGGACAAGGCCGGGACTCAAACCCAGCGCGTCCCCCTAGGCTCACCCCTCCGCCCTGGCCACACCCCCCAGTGACCAGCCCAGGAAGCATCGCTGGCTCTCCCACGGGCTGACAGACGGGACCGGGCCGATGGTGGGGAGGCTCCCTGCCTTGGGACCTCCAGCCCCGACGAAGCAGCGGGGAATACAAAAGCTGATGGCGCTTCGTCCTGGCCGGGGTCAGGCCAGCCTTGGCACATCTCCCTCTGACGGTTACTAGAGCACAAGCGTGTGCACACAAGCCCAAGGAGCGCCCAGTCAGCCGCAGCCACAAACTCACTGCCTGGCCCGAGCCCGAGTCACTCAGAGCCTGGCACCTGCCCGAGAAGGGGGTCCCAGAAACCTGCCGATCACACCCAGTACCGGCGTGCCCTGCACCTTCCTCCCCCCCCCATCACTGAGAACTGGCGTCTGCACCACACGTAAGGGTTGCAGACGTCACCTCGTCCGACCCGAGTTACCTAAAAGATGAGAATGAGCTGAGCAAGCAAGGGGCCACCTCACTGCCAACAGCCCCGAAGCCTGAGAAAAGTCCGAGGCGGGGAGGGCAGCCCCAGGGGGGCCACCGAGAGGCCCTGCCCAGGACCGGGAGAAGAAAAACCATCAGGCGCTGCACTCCAATCACAAGGAGACCTCTGGGGTCCCGGCTGGAAACACTTCCGGGGCAGGATTGGGGGGAAGAGTACAAAGGAGACCAGATTACAGAAGCAGAAAAGCTCCCCCCACTCGGGAGCTAAGACAGAGGGTGAGTGACCGCTGTGGGGGATGGGCACGATGCCCAAGAGGACTCTGGGGCCCTAACAAGGTGGAGCTGGGCCCAGCGCTGGGATTCTGCTCCCACCCGGCAGGAGCTGTCCCAGCCGCGGCTTTCCCTCCTGCAGACGCCAGTGAGCGCCCGGGCGGCCACCTCCCACCCGATGCTGCCCCCAGTCCGAGACCAGCCGCCGGCACCCACCTTCTGCATCTGCTGGTCCGACTTGGCCATCTCTGCGAAGTAATCCTGGGGCCTCTTGGTGGGGATCTGGTGCTGGTGGAGCCGGGGCAGGACGGCCAGGACTGCAGCCTGGGCCTGGCGGTAGCTGGCCCACAGACATGGGTCAGCACCGCGGGCTGCCTGCTGACCCCCCCTCCCCCTTCCAAGTCAGGCCGCCCCCTCTCCCACGCCCCTCCTAGGTCGGACTTTCCTCCCCTCCCCCCTCCCTTCTAAGGCAGGCCGCCCCCTCTCCCACGCCCCCTCCTAGGTCGGACTTTCCTCCCCCCCTCCCCCCCCCAAGTCAGGCCGCCCCCTCTCCCACGCCCCCTCCTAGGTCGGACTTTCCTCCCCTCTCCCCCTTCCCCCCCTTACAAGGTCATCTCTCGGCGGAAGTCGTCCTCGGGGTCCACAGCTCCAGACTTCTCGGGCGTCTGCGGCGCGGGCAGCTCTGGCGCCGGCCCCACGGTCACGTCCAGCCGCTCCAGCCACGGCAAGTCCTTCCGGAACTCGGCCAGACACTGATTCAGGCCGGCCTAGGGAGGACTCGCAGTGAGCTTCCCGGAGGCGCCCTTCCCGGCCCGCCCACAAACACCCTCACGCTCTCCAACAACGTCCAAACCTCGTCCGCGCGCCGCGCTCTTGCTCCGCCCCCTGCAAACTCTCCCCGTCACGGCGCATGCTCCATGGGCCAGGCGCCGCACGTGAAGCCGTAGCTCGTGCCCCCTCCCCGCGCAGATCGCGCCCCCCTCCCAAACTCTCCCAGCCTCACCCGCACTCACCACGTCGTTCTGCCTGCGTTTCGGCGCCTCGAGCTCCACGTTGAGCCCCGGTTTCAGGTCGCCCCGAGCGAAGGCCGCCTGCAGCTGTAGAGACACAATGCGGAGTCAGGGCCGGCCAGGCCGGGAGAGGGATGGGGTCGGGGCCAGGGCTGGGTCTCGGGCGGCACTGACCTCAGCGTCCGAGAGCGCCTCTGAGTCCGTCTCCGAGTCCGAGCCTGACTCCATCGCCGCCATCGCCGCCTCCTTCAGCTTCATTTCCACGAGCCCAGAAGCCGCCAGAGCCTCACTGCTCTCACTTCCGGCGGGATGCTTCCGTTTCCTGTAGAAAGGTCCGCCTCTTCCTGTTTACCGTTGCCGTGGGAACGCGGAGGTGTTTCCCTAAGAGAAACCCAACCAAAGAAAAAGGAGAGAGTGGAAAAGAGAAAGACAGAGACGGAGACAGAGGCGGCAGAGGCCAGGTTTGGATGGGGCCCCGTGGGATCACAGGTCAGGGCCGGCGGGTGCGGCCGAGGGAGCCCTGCTCGGGAAGCTTGGGGGTCCCAGTCCGGGAGCACGGTGGGGTCACAGGTCAGGGGTCATGGTGCCTCTCTCCCCCTCGGCAGCCCCCGCCCCCCGCGACGCCATGAGCGCCGTGGTAGCCCAGGCCCAGCACATCTTCGGGATCCGCGCCGGTGTCGTCAACAACCTCTGCTTCTTCGACGAGCAGATCATCATCTTTCCGTGCGGGAACTACTGTGTGAAGTACAACGTGGACCAGAAGTGGCAGAAGTTCATTCCAGGTACCGGGCGGGAGGGCGGGGAAACTGAGGCGGGCCCAGCAGGTCCCTGGAGCCCGCGGTGAATGACACGCCCCCTAGGGCCGAGGCCCCGCGCCGGAATGTGGGGCTGTGGGGATCAAACTAAGGAGGCTTCCTCTGGGGGGTCTCACCGAGAGCGGCTGCTGGCCTTGCCTCTGCTCAGACCCGGGGCCGCTCTGGGGCCCGCAGCGCCTCCCGGCAGCTTCCCCAGGAGCCTTCCCCAGGCCCCCACGGCTCTGCCGCCCTAATCGTCCTGGCCGCGCGGGTAAGGGCCTCCCACTCCCACCTTCCCCCAACAGTGGGTCTCCGCCCCATCCCTGAACGTGGGGGACTCGCTCTCAGTAAACGTCTGGCTCCTTTGCCCGTTTTATATATTGGGGTCACCAAAAAGTTCCTTAGACAGAAAGGGCTCCCGAGGAGGAGACGGCTTAAGGAGCTCCGGCAGGGACGGCTCCTTGTATTCCCCGATTATAGGAGGGGGTTTTCCCCACCTTCTTCTCTCTGCCCCAGTGTTTCCCTGTTTGCAACCTTTCCCACTCTCCCTCTGAGATCACTGAGGGGCAAAACGATCTGTAGTACTCTTTTCTACACCCATTTGCTGGGGTCACACGAAACAGTGGCGAGGAGGAAAAGGTTTCAGGAGCTTTGGGGTGAACACCCACTTAGACCTCAGTTACGGAGGGGATGCTCCCCCCTTGCTCTCCCTCCCTCCTGTGCCTTCCTCTCCCCCCCTTGAGACGGACACTAGAAGCCACCGCAGGCCTTGCGTGGGACCCTCTGGGGCCCCGACGGGGACGGTTCCTCTCCCGGCCCTCGGTTACCCCACCACGCTCATTGCCGGACGACCGACCAGAGTAAGGGCAGAGCGCCCCCGCCGGCTCCTGACCTCCCCGCGCTCGCCCACTGCAGGCTCGGAGAAGAGCCAGGGCATGCTCGCCCTGGCCATCAGCCCCAACCGGCGCTACCTGGCCATTTCCGAGGTCGTGCAGGACAAGGCCACCATCACCATCTACGAGCTCTCGTCGGTTCCTTGCAGGAAGCGAAAAGTCATCAACAACTTCGACTTCACGGTCCAGAAGTTCATTGCTTTGGCCTTCTCTCCGGACTCCAAGTATCTTGTGGCCCATACGGGGACTCCCGAGTCCAACCTCGTCTACTGGATGTGGGAGAAGCAGAAAGTGATGGCGATTATCAGAACCGATAATCAGAACAACCCCATCTACCAGGTAACCGGCCCGTGGCGTGGGGACGACTGGGGGCGCGGGGGGTGTGTGTGTCGTCCAGGCCAGCGCCCGCTTCCTGCCCTCCCGGGGCCGGCCTGCACAGTCCACAAGAGAGCCACGCTGCCGGGGCTGCGGGGGGGAAAGATGGTGCAGCGTCGCGGGATTGCAGACGTACACGTCTCTGCACGGAGCACACAGAGAGCAGGCCTTGGGAGAAGGGAGGAGCACCCGCCTGGGGTTAACCGCGGGGGCCGGGGTCAGATCCTGGACCTCCTCCCTGGCCCCTTGGTCTCCCTCTCTTTGTGAAGGACAGGAAAGATTTCCCAGGCAGGGACAGACTGGAACGAATGGCCCACGATGTCCCTGTCAGAACTGATGGTGTACTCTGGGCTCAGTCTCGGTTTCTCGGCAGAAAGGGCCCGATGCTGTGTCTGTCTCCTCCGCCCTAGGGCCCACACTGAGCATGTAGGTACTGCTCTGCCTCAGGGTGGCCTGGCCAGGCCCACTTCCGAGCAGTCCTTTGCTGCCTAGAGGACTCCTGGGAACAAGTTCATCTGTCTCTCACAGTGCGCGCTGCTTCAAAGGCCCATTCCCTGCACCCGTGGAGATACCTTTGCCTGGCATTTCAGGCCTTCCCCGTCCAGCTTCTGCGGAACCTGGCCCTCCTGAGCCCCTGCGCAGCCTGTCTCCCCCAGACCGATTGGCCTTGGTGCTTCTCCCCACCTGCAGCGTGTCCCTCAGTGCTCTCCCTCCCCCCTCTGCCTCTCAGAACCCCTCAGTGCCACCTCCTCATCATGGCCTTTCTCACTCCCCCTGGTTATTAATACTGTGCCCTCCCAATGCTGCTCCTGTCAGACGCAGAAGTAATATTTTCTGTGAGCATGTGTCCCCTCCCTCAAAACAGCGTAAGCTCTCGAGGGCAGGAACTGTTTCGTTTTTGTCTTTGCCCCGCGCCCAGCACAGTGTCGGATGTACAGCAAACACATAGCTAATGCTTGCTGCCAATGAACGGTCCCTTGTCTTCTGGTCTAGCAGACCCTCCCCCTGCCCTTAATTTTATTTTTTTTCCTTTTAAACCTTTAAGTTTTGAATTCCAAATCCAGTCCCTCCCTCCTCTCTCCTCTCCATTAGATGGTAAGCAATCAGAAATAGGTTATACGTGCCTAAATACAACGTGTTTATATGTATTATGATACATTTCCGTATTAGTCATTTAGTTCAGAAAGATACAAATAAAAGAAAAGAGAAAGAAAGGCAGTGAAAAATAGGCTGCCCCGGTCTGTATTTGCACAACACTGGTTCTTTCTCCGGAGACGGCCGGTGTGCTTGGTGATCAGTCCTTTGGGATTGCCTCCGATTGTCGGGTTGCTGAGAAGAGCTAAGGCATCTGCAGTTTATCCCACAGTGGTGCTTTGCTGCATACACTCTTCTGGTTCCGCTCACTTCCCTCAGCATCAGTTCACATAAGTCCCTCCAGGCCTTTCTAAATCAGCCTGCTGGTCATTTCGTACAGCGCAGCAATATTCCATTACGCTCGTGTGCCGGGCCCTCATCGAAGGGCGTCCCTCTGAATTCCAGTGTTTAGCCACCCCAGAAAGAACTGCTGTAGCTGTTTGTTCAGAGAGCGCCCCCCTTCTTTTGGACGTCTCGGGGATGCCCCCGTAGCTGTCCTTCCCTTTCACTCTCCCTCCTGACTCGGCCCTGCCGTCGGTCTGACTTTTCCCACGCTGTCCTGCTGGAGGGTCTGCCTGGAGGTTTCCAGCCTGTACATGGGCCGCTCCGTGCCCGGGAGACTAGGTGTTGTGCAGCCTAATGCGTGAGGCCCTGTGACTGTTATTCCTTTGAAGAGACAAACTTTGAGAATGTAATTGGCAACTGATAGTCAAGTCACCAATCTCAAGGGCCCGTCTGCAAATGAAGACCTAGAACCCAGGAGCTCTGGCGGGGGGCCCAGCTTACAACGTCAGGGACTCAAGCATCTCTTGCAAACTGGGATTCGTGAAACCCCCTTTCTGTGTGCTGAGAATACCGTTGCTGATGGAGAAATGGAGAGGCAGGAGGGAGCTCGGGGGCCTCAGGCCTAACCCAGAGGACCCCATTGTACCATAAGCACAAACAGGGCCTCTGCCCTCAGCCTCCCCATTCCTCCTGCCTCCCCGTGAACTCTGATGCCAGCTCTGGCGTCCCTGCGCCACCTCCCTGCCGCCCTTGGCACAGGGATTACACGTGGACCCCCCCCTTGTTAGAGGGATGATGTGATCCAGCCGGCACTGCCGATTCCCTCCATTTCTTTTCCTTGGGGCTTGATCACCACCCTTTTATAAACCCCGTCTAGAATTTGGTGAGGGCGACAAGTCAGGCTCCTCACATCCCCTCAAACTTCCCTGGGAGCAGCAAACCTCAGGTGCCCCGACTGCACCAGAGCAGAGCTGGCCTCCCTTGGAGGCTTCAGAGTGACCCTCATGGCCACCCCCATCAGGCACCGGCTCTTCCTTGCAGTGGGAGCTGGCTGCGGCCTCGAGGGCTGCGGAGTGCCAGAGCTGCCGGCCTTCAGACACAGAGGGCATCGTGGGGCTGGGGGCGGCTCAGCTTGGCTGCGGCCTCGAGGGCTGCGGAGTGCCAGAGCTGCCGGCCTTCAGACACAGAGGGCATCGTGGGGCTGGGGGCGGCTCAGCTTGGCTGCGGCCTCGAGGGGTACGGAGTGCCAGAGCTGCCGGCCTTCAGACACGGAGGGCATCGTGGGGCTGGGGGCGGCTAAGCTTGGCTGCGGCCTTGAGGGGTACGGAGTGCCAGAGCTGCCGGCCTTCAGACACGGAGGGCATCGTGGGGCTGGGGGCAGCTCAGCTTGGCTGCGTCACAGGCAAACTGAAGACCATTTCTCTCGGGGGAGATGAGAAAATGGGCATAATTTTTTCCCTCTTGCAGGTGAGCTTCAATCCCCAAGATAATACTCAGATTTGTGTCATTGGAAATGGAATCTTTAAACTTTTCCGCTATGCCGAGGGCACGCTGAAACAGACCAATTTCGTGCGGGGAGAGCCCCAGAATTACCTGTCTCACGCCTGGATCTCTGAAGAACGGATCATTGTGGGCACTGACACGGGCAAGCTCTTTCTGTTCGAATCTGGGGATCTTCGCTGGGAAACGAGCATTGTGTGCAGGGAGACGCCCAGCGACACCAAGAAACTGGAGGTGGTGAACGAGTCGGAAAGGTAACGGGGCCTCTCAGCGGGCGTCGGGGATGAGGGTCCTGGGCGTCCGGCCTCTGCAGCTCTGCGCCAGCTCTGGCCACACGGGGGGAGGCCTGTGGGATTGTTGGGGGCTCTAGTAAGGAACCTTACCTGGGGCCACTCATCTATGAATTTGTTAATCAGGGAACTGGGCCCTGCACTGAACGTCAGGGACACAGAGACCTGAGGGATGCACTTGCTGCCCTCAGGGGCTCACCCTCTTTGAGGCCCACAGAGAAGCATCTGTCAGATGGACGCTGATTTTGGTGGGAGTCAGAGCCCCTCAGCGGGAAAGATTGAGAAAGCCTCAAGAAGGCAGTAGGAGAGCTGAGTCCTAAAGGGAGCTAGGGATGCCAGGAGGCAGAATGAGGAGGGGAGAGCGTCCAGCCTTGGTACAGCCTGAGCAGAGACGCAGAGGCTGGGCATGGCTGAGGCGGGGAGGGGGGGCTCTGAAGCGCGAGGCCAGAGGGACGCCTTTCTTTGAACAGAGATAGCGTAAGTCTTTTTAAAAGTATTTGAGGCTTGCACCATCATCCGGAGTCATGACGTTCTAAGCTTTGTCAGCACTCGTGCAGGGCAGGATGGTCTCTGGTCTGCCCCAAGTTGGGCCTTGCCAGGCCTTCACAGGTGCGCCATTGGGGATGGCCTGCCCACCCTTCTCGCACTTGATCTTCCGGACGGTCCCACGTTGTCCTTTATCCGTGGCTGCCCCAGCCCATATTAGCCGCCTGCCTCTCTTGGTTGCCCCCCTGTTCCATATCCCTGCCCCCTCCCCCGGGTGCCACAAGTATGGAGGAGAACGCGTGCTGCGCCCGCCTGACCCCCATCCCCCCGTGGGATGCCGAGCCCTTGGCCACGTTCCAGAAGCACATGGCCTTTGTGTGGATTCAGGAGAAACCCCTGGGAATGCTGCCTCCATCCTGTGGGGAGTCTCCCAAGCTTTCCTAATGGCACAGGTTTGAGGGGAACCGTACCGAGCTCTGAAATGCCCCCCGTGTCCCCAGTGACTCGTCCCAATGGCAGAACCGGCCCGTGCCTCGGAGCTTACGGTCTTAGATGCCTTGTCTGTGATTAGCGAAGGGCTGGGCGCACTCTGGGAGGAAGCCCACCTGCAGGGACAGACAAATCTCCACGGCTTCCTGTGTCACCCACCCAGGGTGTGTCAGAGCCTGCTGGCGCCTCCGGGCTCAGCCTCCTCTGAACCAGCACCTGACGCACAGCAAAAATGGGGGCGGGCGGCACGTTGGCTGGGACTAGAGGGAAGCTAGGAGGCCGGGACCAGGGAGAGAGTTCGGGGCGAGCCCGTGGGCGTGGCCAGGCCGGGCGTGGCCAGGCCGGACGTGGCCCGCCTTGTGTGAGGAGCGAGGGGGCCGGTGTCACTGGCTCAGAGAACGGGGCTGGAGGGGCCGGCTTGTGAGTCCTAAGGGGAGGATTCTGTCCTTGATCCCGGAGGTAATGGAGTGGGGGCGGGGTGACATGGCAAACATGGACTCAGGGAAGATCTCCGACAGCCGAATGGAGAGTGAGCTAGAGGGGGGAGAGCCGGGTCAGGGAGGTAACGGCGGGCTGCAGACATCCAGCTGCGGATGATAAAGGCCTGCGCCAAGGCGGGGGCACCCTCAGAGGAGAGGAGGGGCTGCAGGACAGACGTGAGAGGCTCAGAGATAGACTGAGAGGGCAAGCACAGCACCTCAGTCGGGAACCGGGGACGGTAAGGGAGCCTGCCGGGAGCCGGCGAGGTCAGAGCAGGGGCCCGGACAGACACCCACCTCGAGCAGTTTGACCTGAAGCTGGCGAGACGGACCCAGGGCCTCCCTGAGAAGGCCGCCACCACCTCCGGGAAGCACAGGGCGTTCCAGAACGCGTCCTACAAGGAGCAGCATGGGAATCCTGAGAGAAATCAGATCCCGATGTCACCCCCGGGCAGGGGTCTGCGTCTGAGGGTCCATGTTCTCCAGAGCCATAGTGGGCTATGGGGACTCCCAGGGCACTTCCAGGCCTGGCAGCAGGACCCCCTGGTTAGGCCTGGGCAGAGCAGTGTCGAGAGAATGGGCTCCCCGGCTCCCGTGCTGGGACCATCAGCTTCCCCTCAAGCCCCAGCCTCCCCCACTACAGTGTTGTGTCACCCCTCTGCTCCCCTGGGTTGGAACCGGAGACCCAGACTCTTGGATCTCCCTCCCAGAACCAGGAGGGCCCTGGAAGGTTCCAGAGGGACGAGTCTCTGAGCCTCCGGAGGCCTTGGGTCCTGGGGGAGGGCCAGGGTTTGGTGCCGGGCCACTGGAGGGCTCCGGGCTCTGAAACTCCATCTCCACCTGGCCCAGGCTCAGGGAGGCCCAGAGCGAGCCCTCCCTCCTCCTCGCCATCAGTGACCTCCGCCAGTGAAGCGCTTCCTGTGGTTCCCACTATCTTTTCCTTTTGCAGCCTCATTGAATTCCCAACCCCCAGCTCTCCTGACTACTCCAACGAGCAGCTCTTTGTGGAGAAGAGCGAGAGCCAGAATATGACGCTCCCCCAGGTGTCGGCCATTGCCATCTACTCCAAGGGCTTCGCCTGTTCGGCGGGCCTGGGCCGAGTCCTGCTCTTTGAGAAGATGGAAGAGAAAGACACCTATCGGGAGAGCCGGGAGATCCGGGTAAGGGAGGGGGCGGGGGCGCGGGAAGGGGGCCCCCCATGTGCACTTAAGGCTTCCTTGGGAGAGAACATGGCCCCCAGGATCCCCCTGGGATCAGAGGGGGTGGGGCAGCAGGACTGCCTCAGGCTCCACCACAGAGGCTGGGCCTGTGGGCCCAAGGAGGCTGGATCTGCAGTGAACATCTGTTAAGTGCCTCCTGTGTGCCAAGGTTCTGCCTTCAGGGAGCTTACACTCTTCCGGGAGATAAGCACCGTCACGTAAGACAGACACCAGATGGATAGGAGGGGAGATCCCAGCGCAGGGACCCGGGCTGAGCCCAACGGGGAAGGTAGAAGGCAGGGTCAGGGCCAAGGCGCCATGTTGCAGCAGCATCCGGGAGGAAGGAAAAGGCTGTGCCCGAGGGGGGCGGGGTCAGGCAAAAGCAATCCCGCCCTGGCCTTGCCCAGGCCTTGCCCAGGCCTATATGTGAGCTCATCAGCTCGCTGCCAAGAGGTAGGGAAACGTCAGGCCTTTGGAATCCTGCTGGACCAAGGCACTGATCAGAGGTTCCCGGTCTTTCCAAGTTCTTTTTCCTGGGATGTTGTTACTGAGCAATGTGTTCTCCTAGAACTTCTCACCAAATTAGATCCCTCTTTTCCCCCAGTCCCTCCAGCAGTCGCCCTATCCCTCTCTCAACCTCACAAATCTGATGGCTCTGAGGTGGAACTTCAGAGTAGCCTTGACTTGCATTTTCTTAATAATGACTTGGATGGAACATTTAACGTTGGGTAACAATTCTTCTCATCAATGTGAATCAGTTGATCAATTAATTATGAAAGGCTTGGTTCTTCTCAGTAGTTCAGTGATCCAAAGCAATCCCAATAGATTTTGGACAGAACTAAGGAGACTGAATGTAAATCAACACGTGCTGTGTTTACTTCTTTTTTTTTCTCTCCCATTTGCTGTGATTTTTCTCTCCCATATAATTCGTAAAATAATGTGTATTAAAAATAAACTAAAGAAAATCAATTTGAATCAGTATCATCTACATCTTGAAAATGAGACCCTTATCAGAGCAACCTGCTGCAAAGATATTTTCCCACTTAACTGTTTTAATTCTAATTTTAATTATATTGGTTTCATTTATACAAATTCTTTTAAATTTTATGTAATCAAAATTGTCCATCTGTTATGATGCCCTCTATCCTTTTTTTTTGGTCATGAATTCTTCTTCTCCCCATAGATACAAAATGAAAATCTCCTTAGCTCCCCTGATTTGTTTATAATGTCTCCCTCCATATCTAATGCATCCATTTGGAGCTTTTCTTGATAGATGATGTGACATATTAGTCTCAACTAATTTCTGCTTAGTTTTCCCAGCTGCTTTTTGTTAAATAATGAGCCCTTATTTCAGCTCTTGACATCTTTGAGATTAACAAACAGTAGAAGTAATTGTTTAATTGCTTCTTCGTATTGTATATATATAATCTATTCCACTGATCAGTCACTCTCTTTTTTTAAACTAGTATCAGACCATTTTGATGATTTGCTTCATAGTAGTTTCCACAATTTGAGATCTGGTATTTGTAGACCCTCTTCTTTCCCACTTTTTTTTTTTTTTCATTTTTTCCCTGGAGATTCTCAACCTTTTGTTCCTCTAGATGAATTTCATTTTTTCTAGATCTCTACAAAATAGTACTTTTAGTATCTTGATTGACTTGACACTGAATAAGTATAATGACTTATGCAGTAATTTTTTTTATTTTTCAAATTATTTTGTTCTGTCTTTATTTCTACAAAGACTTTCTTATAGTTATAATCATGTAGCATCCATGTGTCTCAGTAGATAGATCATCAAGTATTTTATTTCTATCATTTTTAATGGAACTTCTGTCTGTTTTGGAGAATATACAGAAATGCTGATGATTTATGATAATTTCGTTTATATTCTGCAATTGTACTGAATGTATTAGTTGTTATAGTTAATTTTTAGTTGACTCTTTGGGCTTCTCTGCATACACCGTCATATTATTTGTGGAAAGCAATAGTTTCATTTCTTTTTTGTCTGTGTGTGTTCTCTTGATTTCTTTTTCTTATCTTATTGCCAGAATGGGCATTTTTAGCACCATATTAAATTGTAGTGATAATAATGAACATTCAACTTTGATTCATTTTCTTTATGGAAAGTCTTTAATCTTTTTCTGTTATATATATTTGCTCTTGATTTTAGATATATGCTATTTATCCCATTAAGGAAAAACCCATTTGTTCCTATGCTCTCTAATGGTTTTGACAGAAAAGGGTATTGGATTTTGTCCAAATCTCTTCAGCATTTACATAATGTGGTTTTTGTTATTTTTCTTTTTAACATGATCAATTATATTTCTGAGTTTTCCTTTAATCGAAAAAACTGTATGTTTGTTTTTGTGTATAATTTTTTTTTGCTGGTCACTGGCATTTTCTTTTTTAATTAATTAATTTATTTTAATACACTTTGCTTTATGAGTCATGTTGAGAGAGAAAAATTAGGAGAAAAGGGAAAAACCTTGGGAGAGGAAAAAAAGTGAACATAGCATGTGTTGATTTACATTCACTCTCCATAATTCTTTTTCCGAATGGAGATGATGTTTTCTATCCAAAGCCTATTGGGTTTGCTTTGGATCATTGAAACACTGAGAAGAACCAAGTTTATCATAGTTCATCACTGTACATTCTTGCTATTATTATATACAATGTATTCCTAGTTCTGCTTGTTTTGCTCAGTATCAGTTCATATAAATCTTTCCAGGATTTTCTAAAAATCAACTTGTTCATCGTTTTTTGCAGAACAATAATTTTCTATTACCTTCATATACCTTCAGCTTATTCAGCCATTCCTCAATGGTGGTATATAAGCTTTTAATATATTTTTGCCTCTTTGCTAGTATTTTATTTAAATTTTTGCACCAGTGTTCACTAGGGATATTGGTCTACAGTTTTCTTTTTCTGCTTTTTCTCTCCCTGATTTTGGTATCAGCTTCCTATTATACATAGAAGTCACTTGAAAGAGTCCCTTATTTTTCTATTTTGGCAAACAATTTAAGTAACATTAAAACTGTTGTTTAAAATATTTAGTAGTCCTAATTCTGCTTGTTTTGCTCAGCATCAGTTTGTATAAATCTTTCCAGGCTCATCAAATGTGTCTCATCCTTCCGTTTGCATCTTATCTTTCAGCTGGTGATGGGTAGCATGTTTTATTATGGATCATCTGCCATTGTGGTTGGTCATTATGCTGATCGCAGTTACCCAGTCTTTCCCCGGTTGCTCATCTCCAGTCTACTCTGTGTATCTTGTTGGAATAAAGTTGTTTGCATGTTGTCTTTCCCTCCATTCAGTGGGGGCCCCTTCATGGCTGGGTCTGTCTTTTGTATCCCCAGGACTTGGCACAAGATAGACACTTAATGACTGCTTATGACTGACTGACTGCACTTGTCCATGTGCAGCTGTGGTGGTGGGGACTTGTAAGTCTTGGGACATGGTTAAACTGAGGAATTGGGAGCTTAGAGTGCTTGAGGGAGCATCAGTATCTCTGTTAAAGTTGAGGAGGAAGGGCTGTGAGCCAGACACTGAATCTCTGAGAGGGGCCTAGACATCTGCGGACAACTGCTCTGAGAATCTTGACTGAGGGACACACACGAGGAGCTGAAAGTGCGGAGGGAATGGTCAGACCATCTGTGGGTCTTCCTGGGAGGAGGAGAGATGCAGGGCTGCTGGTGGTAGATTAACTGAGAGGGCAGATGGAGGAGCCACCAAAATATCCTTCTGGGAATGTGAAAGTTAGAACAGTCCCCGGGCGGGGAGAGTCCCTCTGTCCTCTGCTCGGTCAGTCTGTCTCTCTGGGATTGTCCCTGGGGATTGAACTTTGAAGGGTGTAAGGTGATATCCAAATGAGAATTCTGCCAAAGCTAAAGGTCTCTAGCACCTAAAAGACAAGATAGTGGAGGGAAAAACAAGAGCCTTCAGATGGAAAACCTTTTGGCCCCCTTAGAAAGGATGGAAAGCTTGGATCCTTCAGTTGCATATGAATAGCCTGCAATCGAGTGAACTTGCCCTTCTTAGTTTGTTTGACAAACTACATTAGATTCCTCAAGAGAATTAGAGATGAAAGTGACTCCTCTACAGCCATCCGCAGGACCATGTGGGATGGTTTAGTCTGGCTCAGGGGCTTTGGAGTCAGGAAGATTTGGTCTGGAGGAGAACCCTCCGCAGGAGTCCCAGGGAAGAGGTTTCTGCCTGCCCCAAGCTAAGGGCCACTTCCTTAGCAGAAGGCGCTTGTAGCTCCGCAGGTGAAAAGCTCAGTGACCAAATGTGGAAAAGGGCCAGAGTGAGCCTAGGAGGCCAGCGGAGACCATGTCTTCAGAAGGGCCAGCTAGTGAGCCGCCTGCCCCATCTGGGAACCAGCGGCAGGGTGGCCTGCTGGGCCTGGTCAGGAGGCGGCGAGTGGCCCGGCCCGGTCCCCCAGCCCCCTGCCCACTAGCAAGAGCGCCAGCTCAGCCTGGCTCCCAGGGTGCCTTGTGCCTGTCAGGGAGCCGGCCCTGCTGAGCCTGTGGCAGCTGGTCAGGAGGGACTTTTAGGAGGAGAGAAGGGGTGTTGGGGGCCCGCGGCTCCAGAGCTGTGCGTTGCCTGGGCACTTGTACCCCATGTGTGTCTCACTTTTATTATGTTCCAGGCTTCCCTCACCCTTGGGGCCTGTGTGTTTGTGGCAGAGTCCCCCCCGCCCCCCAGGGGGAGGAAATGCTTTGTGACTCTTGTCCTTAAAGATCCGGGTCTGTCGGCCCGCAGGTTAGCATTTAGATCCCCGCGAGGGACGGGCTCCCCTGAGGAGCTGCTGCTGGAAGCGAGAATGAGCGCTCGGAGCCGGAGCGTGTTACAGACCCAATGGGGCCTGGTTGAGGCAGCCGGGGAGAGCCCTCAGACGGGAAGGGGCCGCGTGTCCAGGGCTTGGAGGAACGGCGGGAAGGGTGTGGGGACAGGCCTGGGGAAGAGAGAACCTGCAGCGTCTGTCCCAGGGGATGTGGCTTGGCTCAGGATGGGGGGGGGGGAGAGGGGGATAGAGGGAAGGAGGGGTTCAGACTCGATATCATTAAGTCGTTCTAAGATGGGACCCATTGGTCCCAAGGGAGGGCTGGCTGCCTCTGGGAGTCTTGAGGTGTTCGGACACTGTGGCTTATCGTCCCAAATACTATTGAAGGGAGGAGTCTTGTTCAGGTGTGACGTGGACTGGGCGGCCGCTGACATCACTTCCATGCCTGAAGTTTTGTGATTCCCAAATTTCCACGTTATGGGGAATAAAGGGAGGGGACAGACTTTTGGCTCGACGGTGGCGTAGAGCCCGTGTGGGCTTAGGAGTGGCAGGTGGGACCGATTGGATGTGGCCGGGAGTCACCCTACAGCCACATCCCGCCCACTTGGGTGTGGAGTGAGGAATCTCACCTTAGGGGTCCAAGCAAAGGCCCAGCTACAGGACCCAGCACTGCCCAAGCTACATAATACACGCGGCATCGGGGGAGGGGAGGACACGCATCTCGAACCCATCAGAGAAGCCCAGGCAGTCGTGTCTGCAGTGCTGGCCCGGCCCCCAGGACCCCACCTCTGGACTGGGCCTCAGGCCTTCTGGGGAGGGGGAACGGCCCTGTGGCCCTGGAAGGTCTGGCTGAGTGCTTTCCCTCCCTTTCCTTTATTACAAGGGTGCCCCAGTGGAGGGGAGGGGTGTTTTTCTCTCCTTCATTTGTGTTTGTTTTTCTGGGGGGCTTTTCTTGGGGTCAAGCGCCTTGCTCAGGGTCACGCAGCAACCAAGGCCAGAGGCCGGATTTGTACTCAGGTCCTGACGCCAGGGCCATCCTGCCACCCCGAGGGAGGGACAGAACAGCAAAAGTTACCAGTAAGAATTTAGAAGAAAAAATGACTTCTTTGGCCCGAGTGGTTTGTGGTTTTCCCAGGGAAAGCCTCCTGCCAGGAAAGGCAGCTCCCCGTCCCCAATGCCGGGCAATTCAGTCCTGCCTCGGTGGCGGGAGAAGCTGAGGGTGTCTGGGGCCTCCGTTGCCCGCCCTGCGCTGACGATCGGCAAGACTAGGCTGAGGAAGTGACTTATTGGCCGTCCTCATCCCGTGGCACGGGGAATGGCACGCTGGCCTTGGAATCAGGAAGAGCCGAGTTCAAATCTCACTTCTCACACACACGAGGCCTGGGGCCCTTGGCAGATCATGCCCCCTCAGTCCTCCTCAGTGTCCTCATCTGTAAAATGGGAGTGATAACGAGAGCTGTGGTTCAGTAAAAGGCACTAGCGCTAACTGCAGTCTCCTCCTCCCCGGGCCCGGTCGGCAGATTCCCTTGGACCAGCACAGCAATGACCCGAGCCAGTCCAACAAACAGGAGATTGTCTGTATGTGCTTCAGCCCCTCGGAGGAGACGCTGATCATCAGCACCAGCAAAAGCCAGCTCTACAGCATCGCCATGTCCCTGACGGAGATCAGCAAGGTGAGTCAGGAGCCCAGCCCGGGCAGGCCCGGCCTCTTCTTCCCTCTCTGTGAGTGAGGGAACCTCGAGGGCTCCTTCCAGCTCCGAGCCCTCCAACGGGGGACGCGAGGAAGAGGAAGCGCCCTCTTTGCTAAGTAATTCCTACGTGATCAGGTGTCCTGATCAACAAACACTTATTAAGCACCTGTGGTGTGCCAGGTACTGGGATAAAAAGACAAGAACCCAAAAAAAGGAACCTCAGCCATCCTTCGATGGGCCCAGGGGCGATATGAAGCGGCTCCTCCCAGGCGAGCCCCTGGTAGCTGTTCTGTCGCCTCCACAATGTGTGGGGCAGCAGAGAGCCCCAGAAGCCTGGGGCCCGGACCTGCAGTCCCTCAGCATCATTTCTTCCCAGTGTAGTTTCCTCAGTTTCTGGCCCGTCCCACCTGGAATGACCCGCGGGGGACCCGGGGACCGCCCGTCTGAGGGTCCTTGTGTGATTTTCCCAGGGGGAGCCCGCCCAATTTGAGTTTCTCATGTACTCGCTCCATTCTGCGGCCATCACAGGGCTAGCCGTCTGTATCCGCAAGCCCCTCATTGCTACATGTTCCCTGGACCGATCAGTGCGCATCTGGAACTATGAAACCAAGTAAGAAAGGCACAGCCTGAGCCCGGGAGCTCGGCTCCGTGGGCTGTCCCAGCTCGCCGGGCAGGGCCCAGACGGCCGCCATGGCACCCGGAGGCCTCGCTCTGAGCCCTGCCTGAGGCGCCCGGTGGCGAGGTGACCGTCCTCCCTTCCCTCAGGGGAGGTACCGCTGTGCCCCGGGAACACGGAGCCAAAAGCCAAGAATCCTGCTCTTCTGTCGGGGGTTGGGAGAGGTGGGCGCGCTTGGAGGAGCGTGACGGAGAGCCCTCGTCTGTCCGTCCCCAGTAACCTGGAGCTGTACCGGGAGTACCAGGAGGAGGCGTACACGGTCTCTCTTCACCCCTCCGGGCACTTCACCGTGGTCGGCTTTGCCGACAAACTGCGCATCATGAATCTGCTCATTAATGACATCCGGGCTTTCAAGGAGTTCCCCATCCGAGGGTGCCGAGAGGTAAGGGCTGCGGGGGCCGGGGAGCAGGGCCGGGCCTCCTGGGGGCACAGTGGGGGCTCGCTCGTCGTCTCCCCTGGGGGGCATCCGGCCTCCGCCTGCAGGGGCGCTCTCCCCTCAGGGGCAGCTGGGCTCGCAGGCAGTTCTTTCCATGAC
The DNA here is from genome assembly GCF_016432865.1 of Antechinus flavipes. NCBI lineage: Eukaryota > Metazoa > Chordata > Mammalia > Dasyuromorphia > Dasyuridae > Antechinus > Antechinus flavipes. The sequence goes on along the minus strand of NC_067401.1, from coordinate 481,518,143 downwards.
AGAAGCCCGGCCCTCGCCGCCCTGCATAGGCTCCATTTCTGCTGTCTGCCAAAGTCATTTGTCTTTGTCCCACATTGGTCTTCACCCACATTCTCCCACCAAACTCCTCCCTGCTGCTCACTCCTGGATAAGTAACCTCCTTAATGGCCCCTTTAAGGGATGGCACGACTGCCAGAGGCCTAGGGTGGAGGCCAGAGCAACGCAGCCTTCCGGCCCCTTTTCCTACTGCCCCCAAAATGGATGGTCTGGGAGAACCAGCCCCAAGCAGGGGGTCAAAGGGGGCCTGGACCAGAAGCCAGGACAAGTGAAGGGATCTGCAAAGTTGTGCCGGGGGAGGGGGCATGACCCATTCCAGACTGCCCTCCCTGGTCAGCCCAGTGGGCAAAGTGTCCCCTGCAGCCATTGCTGCCCCCGCCCCCAGCCCGTGCTGCTGTGGCTGAGTCAGGAAGGACCTGGAGCTGTCTGCAGGGTCCTGAGGCAAGGCCCCTCTCACCCCAACACTCACAGTGCGCCTTCAGTAACGGAGGTCACCTGTTTGCTGCTGTCAATGGGAACGTGATCCACGTCTACACCTCGACCAGCCTGGAGAATATCAGCAACCTGAAGGGACACACCGGCAAGGTGAGGAGGCGGGCAGGTGGGGAGGGGAGATACCCACCAGACCCAGGCAGGGTGAGGGGGGGCAGGTGGGGAGGGGCTCTAGTCCAGGCTATAGGGAATCTTCCTCTACTACATTCATGTGAGAGCAAGCTCTCACACACACACACACACACACACACACACACACACACTCACACACACTCACACACATGTATGCGCCTTCTGGCCTGGGCCCAAGGTGAATGTCACAATGCACTTTGGGGCTGCCAGATGACAGATTGACTCAAACTGAGTTTGCAGTCACAGGAGGAGCCTCGGAGGCCGAGCACAAGTCCCTTCCCAATATCCATGACCACGGGCCTCCAGCCCCCCCTCCCCATGGCAGCCTCTTCCACTTGTACACATTTTGTTGTTGGGAAGCCTTTCCAGACACTGAAACAGGCCTGGACTTCCTGAAACTTCTCTCAGGACTTCAGGTTCTGCCCTTTTGAGTCAAGTAAACAAGTGTTCTCTTTAGATACTTGAAAAACAGCCCACGTGTTCTCTTCTTGCTCCACGTACCCAGGTCCTTCACTTGATCTCCACTTGTCGAGCACTCGTGGCCCCTTGCCCCTGGCATTTCTTTCTCTCTCCTTGCTCCCAGAACTGTAGCCAGTAACCCCGACTTGGGTCACAAGGACTATATCAAGGCTCGTCTCCATCCATGTTCTGGTCACTCACAGTAGACCGTGGGGCCGCTTGTCACCCTAAAGGAAAGGAACAAGAGCCATCCCTGAATGATGGAGGAAGTTGTCCCTTCCTGGTGGGCTTTAGCCTGGAAAAGCTTCCCCTTGGCTCTTATGTCCTTGCCCCCTTGGCTCAGTATTACTCCCTGCCCTTCCATTTTTCCCTCATCTGCCTGTGGGGGATTTAATGAAGTGTTTTCCCCCTCTAGGACCCTGGTCCATTTCCTGCTATGTCTCCAGAAGAATGTCTTCTTCTGACATGGCAAAGCCACTGCGGGAGCACATGGCCCAAATTCTTTTCCAGCCCTAATGGTCCTTTACTTTTCATTGCCTTCTTTGCCACCTAACACAGTCCTGCCCCCGACCACCAGGCTTCTCTCACCCCCATATCCACTCTCTTGTCGAGGCCGGTTGATATCACTTCTGCAGCATCTCTGAAATACTCCCCTTTCTCTCCTCTGACACCGACGCAGAACCTTATCACCTCACTTGGGCCATCTCAGTAGCTGCGGGAGGGTCTCTCCCCACTACAGGCCATCCACTCCATTCAGCCACTCAAATGATTTTCCTGAAGTTCAGGTCTGATCGTGTCGTCTACTCAATAAATTCCAGTGACTTCTTGTTATCTGTAAGAGCAAATACAAAATCCTCAGACTGGAAAACCCTGGTTCTTCATCTCTGCCTCCTGGCTTCTCTTAAGTACCAACTAAAATCCCGTCCTCCACAGGAAGCCTTTCTTTTGCAACCCCACCTAACTCTGCTGCCTTTTCTTTTTTAAGTATTTCCTGTTTGCCCTAAACTTAGCCTGTTCATATATATTTATTGTTGACTCTCCTGTTTGATTGTGAACTCTGTCAGGGCTGTCTTTTGCTTCTTCTTGATCCCCAGCCCTTAGACAAGTACTTGGCACATCGTAGGTACTTTAAAAACATTTAACTGACCTCCTTCATCACAGTGGCAAACACATTCAATATCCCTCCTTTTCCCTGTTTTATTCCTTTCCTGATATTAATGAGCAGAGGCATACTAATTGAGGTTATCTTGCTCAAAGAATCTCAGATCATTTGGACATATATATATATAGGAGACAGCGCATTTTTGGGAGAGGGCTTTCAAGGCAGTTGATCTTTTTTTTTTTTTTTAACAGTCAACAAACAAACACAGTATGGTGTTGTGTCTTTTGATTTTCAATTAATTATGTGATGATAAAGATGCCATTTACTATAGAATGTCACTCTTGTTCTCTCCTGGATCATCCCCTTGGGCACGTGCAGACAGGGTCTCCAGATTCAAGGACCACACTAATAAAACTAGAGTTCACAGTCCCCATCAGTGTGTGTGTCTTTGATGGTCAGCCAGAGGACACACTTGGCTCAAAGCAAAGGTCTTTACTGAGATAGCATCATGAGAAAATTAGAAAACACCCCTTTATAAGCCTGCAGTACACCCTGCCACAAATACATGTGATATCAGAGGTAAAAATAAGCATACAGGTAGAGCACTCTCTAGAGGGATGTGGGCACACATACACACACAGCACCCTGCTAGAGGGAAATGGATAAGAAACCCATGTGACCAAGATGGCTCATGTTTCCAGCATGCCCTTCCTGTTCTTGGGATATCCTGACATGGCAGGGTCTCTTCTGGGCATCTCATTCAATTGGTTTCCTTAGGCCTGATCTTCTCTGCAGCCTGTGATCAGGAGTGATTCTCTTGATTCATAAAGCTCCATCAGTCTTGTGCTTTGACTAACTGGGCCAGCTCCATATCAGGTACAAGGTGGGTTCAAGGTCTTGGTTCTTCCATAATGAGTTCCAGAGTTCACACTTCTCAGAGCTCTCTCCTTTTTCAGTAGATTGCCAAGGGAGTGCCTTGCTCTTTAAAGAATCATTAAGTACATGGCCAAACCAATGGCTAGCTGCTTTCCAATTGTATCAAGTTTGGTCTCTCTCTCTCACACACACACACACATACACACACACACATAAAAAAAAATCTGGATCACAGTACAAACTATATCAAGCAACAGTCATCACAAACATTTGGTACTAGTTAAAAAACAGAAAAAAATCAATCATTGAAATAGACAAGAGAATGGAGAATCAGAAATAATGGAATTCAAGAAACCAGTGTTCAGTAAATTCAAAACTCTAAATTACCTTGAGAAAAGCTCCTTTTGGAATAAGAACTGCTGAAAACATTAGAGAGCAAACTGGCACAAATTAGATTTAGACCAGCATCTCACGTGATAGTCCACAGTGAATTGGATGACTGCTGAATATCCTGTTCAGCATATGTATCCTGAATAGAAAAGATCATATCATTAAAAAATGAGAAGAAGCTCATCATATCCCTCTTGTGGCTCTGGGGAGGAGATGTGTTGTTAATCAAGCAAGAAATGGAGTCAGTCACAAAAGATAGATAGTTCTGACTTAATGTGTTAGAAAAACTTTTGCGTGAACAAAATTAATACATCTGGCATAAGATAAAGAGTGGTTGACTGGGGGGAAGTATTTAAATCAAATATCTCCCAATAAGATTTAATATCCAAGATATATAACAGAAATGTAAAAAGTCAAAAGCCATTCTCCAATAGATAAGGGATCAAAAGATAGAAGTGGATTGTTCTCAGTGGAAGAATTTCAAACTTGATAACAACATGAAAGAATGTTCCATTTCACTGATAATGGAAATGTTAATTAAAACAACTTGGAAATTTCATCTCATACCTGTTAAGGACCATACCTAAGTATGAAGGGGCAGGTTGATTCTCCAAGGTTGACTCTCCCCATAGCTGTGAATTATAACACCCCTGAAGGAGTTGCAAATCAGCCTTTACTGATACAGATGTGGCTTGTGGATTGGCAATGAAATAAATTGGACGCAAGAGAGAAGAGGAAGGAGGTCAGAGAATGTACCTGCCTCTTAGTTGCCTTGTATGTTATCATCCTTTCACATAAAGGGATCTGTTCTGCTGGTCAGAATGAGATCCCCAGCGGCCACTAGCAGATGGCTCCCATAACAAATGGCGCCCAATGTGGGGCACAAGAAACATAAGAAAGAAGCAGCTGTGCTTGAGAGCTATTCATGAGTAGGATCCTCCCAGGAGAGTTCCTTCGGTGACCCATAAGGAAGGAAAGGGAGAAGAGATCCAATAAGACTTTTTCAGTCAGGGTAATTAAAATGCGCTAACACATCAAAGAGCCAAGCCAGGAGATTGATAAGGGACTTATGAAAAAAGCCTACTCTTGCTTGTCCATTTGAAAAAAAGTTTGCCTCCATGATGGACTATTACAATATTAGAGCAAGCTACATCTTGCAAAATTCAACACCTGCTATAACATCTCACCCTGAAACCATCCAGAGGAGTAGGACAGAAAAGACTTGTGATAGTGCTGTTTGCATTCCTGTTACAGATAATAGCTGCTTCACCTTATCGGACAAACTTACCAATCATGCTGTTGGGGAAAAATAATCATGTTCCCATAAAACAAAAAATGGGGAATTGTTAAGGACTACGCCTAAGTGTGAAGGGGCAGGTCAATTCTCTACAACTGTGAGTCATAACACCCCTGAAGGAATTACAAATCAGCCTTTACTGATGTTGCTTGTGAATTGGAAATGAAATAAATTGGAGGAAAGAGGAGAGAGGTCAGAGAATGCACCTCTCAGTTCCTTGTATCGTTATCATCCTCTCACATGAAGGGATCTATTTTGCTAGTCAGAATTAGATCCCCAGCAGACACTAGTAGGTGGCTTCCATAACACCCAGCAGCCACTAGCATGTTGCTCCCCTAAAACAAATTTAACATACCTAGAAACCCTGCATAAAAAATGGACTCACGCATTGTGGATGGAGTTGTGAATTGGTCCAATTCTGGAAAGCAATTTTTAAGTATGCAAATAAAATGGACCCATAGCCTTTTCTAACCCAGAGATTCCACTTCTAGACTTATGCTAGGTATGTACTGCTACATCCACTAAGAGTGGTCTAGTAAATAGAAGTCATGAAATGGTGGTGTCTGAATCAAAATTTCTTTTAGAATCCAAAATCATCTTTATTGAAAAAGGCCAAAAATGCTTTTTCCAGAGGATAGTATGGTATATGAAAATTTGGCCACCTAATATAAGAAGTCATTTTTTTAATATTGGAAAAATGTAGAGCCAACATAAATGAACATAATGTTGATCTACTTTTCTTAGAACTTTCATAAAAGATTTTTCACCAAAAAAAAAATTGGGCATTAAAAAAAAAGTCTCTGTGTACTCCCAGATGTTTATAGCAGCATTTTCTGTGATTGTTAAGGACCTGGGAACTCATTCATCAATTGGAGAATGGCCAAACCAGTTGTTAGTACATGAATGTAATGGAAGAAACAATGAAAAATGAACATGAATACATGGAAAGATTTACTTGGACTGATGCAAAGTGCTTTACTGCTAAAGCAGAACCAGGAAAACAATATGTAGTAGATACAATAATGGGCAGCAAGGTGGCATAGTGGATAAAGCACTGAATTTAGAATCAGAAAAACCTGAGTTCAAATCAGGCCTCCTACATTTGCTGTGTGATTCTGGGCAAGTCATTTATCTTGCCTCAGTTTCCTCATTTATAAAATGGGCTAGAAGAGGAAATGGCAAACCACTCCAACCACCATTTTTGGCAAGACAACTCCAAATGTGTCATGAAAAATTGGATATGATCGAAATGTCTGAACAACAAAGTGAATTGTACAATATTGTAAATGGGAAGAAAATTTAACAAACCAAACCTAATGATGCAGAAGTTTAAAAGAAAATATGGATATGGACTATAGGACAGGTTCAGGTTGTCTTGTTTTTTAATACATTGATTAGTTTTACTGATTTTTTTCTTTCTCTTTTTTTTTCTGTGGTCCATATAAACCCTATAGATCTTTATATTGTTATCACAATCTGAGCTCAGGACCCAGAGCAAGATCACATGTAGGCAGTTGGGGGCTGAGGTGGTAATGATGACTCTTAGGATTCTATGGATTCTTTGGAGTTGGGAGTGAGACTCTAAATTTCATTGACTCTAAGCCCCACTTCAGTGCTTCCTCCTTATATTTTCAGGCAGCTAAATGGAGCAGTGATGGAATCCAGAGGACCTGAGTTCAAATCTGGCCTCAGATACTTAACACTTGCTAGTTGTGTGACTCTGGGCAAGTCACTTAACCCCAATTGCCTTGCAAAAAATAATAAAGGGGGTAGAGTAAAATTCCAAATATACCATTCTGAAGTCTGACATTCGCTGCCACAAATATGTGCAAAATCCATGGGAAATAGGGCTCACACTTAGGCACATGGTAAAGGGATAAATCTCAGCTTCTGATTGCTAGAAATCCTTTTCTTCCATTTATAGAGTACTTAAGAAGCTCCATGAAGCATAGTGAACTTGTATCTGGTCAATAATTGGCTGTCAATGTAGACACTGCCACCAGTTGCTGTTGTCCTTAAGGGACAGTGCTGAAATCTGATGAAAATGACTCTAATGAAAAAAGGAGTCCAGAATCCTCTGGGCCTTCAGAACTTGCCAGTTTTCTTCAGGATAAAGGTGATAGGCTGAAGCTGATGCCTTTCTTCCTTCCCCCTTCCCATCTCGGGCAGTTCTTCCTCAGAGCTTTGCTGAACATTTCCTCTTTTTCTGATTTGTTCGAATGCCTCAGTTCCAACCATCTTGATACTTTTATATGAGACCCAGAGAGCCAAAGAAAACCCCTCTTCCATCTAGCATCATTTCACTTCATCAAATAACTTTAAAGGAGTTTTTAGACTTTGTTGAGATCTATGATTGATTGATTGGGTATCTTATCACTTAGTGGAGTGAGGTTGAATAAATCTATCCCACCTTTACAATTAAAAAAAATATTTGTTTCAAATGTAACAGTGATTACCTCAGCCTTCACTGCTTAAAAGCCAGAATTTTCTAGTATGCATGCTGAAGGCGATTGGGGTTATCTAGTTTCTGCCAGTGGCTCAAACCTCCACTAGTTGTGTCCACCCAATTTTGGGGGTCCTCTACATCCTAGTTCCATTCCACCACTTTCTAGTCGAATCAGCTTTTACAAAAGAATAGTTACTTCAGCCCTCCCCCAGTATTTGGGAGGCACAATCCCTCTGACAATTTCCCCAGCCTCTGGAGACTCTGAATGTGGTTCATAGCTTATCTCATTACCTACATGGCATGGCCCCACAAGTTCTGAGTCCAAAACCCCTTGGGTTTGCATCCCCTTAGCCTGCTTCTCATGCCTTCCCTGCTGCACTGGCAGCATCCAGTTACCACTCTGACTCCATGTTCATCATGGCTCAAGATCTCCAGTCCAGAGACCTCATTGCCTATGTCTAGAACTGAAGTGGATGAATAAAACAGGCCCCAAATCTGATTTTTAAGATCACGAGGTCTTAAAGGGAAGGGGAAGGTAACCCTTGTTCCCACATTACTCAGTGCTTGGTACTCATGTGGTGAGTAACTGGGACCCTCGCCCCATGCATGCTGCCAGAAAGTGAGACTGCCCCAGTACTCCTTAATTTGGCCTAGATCCCATCTTGGTTCCCCTTTATTGCTTTTCCAGACTCTACTACAGACACATGCACAACCAGGCCTCCAATTGTGATTTCTCTGTCCCCTCCCCCACAGAGACACAAGATGCCATATTGTAGAACTATTTCTGTTTGTTGTTTACTTCTGTTTTCAGTCATAAATGACTTTCTCTTAGGGGTTCAATCATTTTTCTTCTGTTTTCCTCAATGCTTTTCTCGGATAAGACCATCTCTTCCATCCATCATCTATATGATTTGACAGAGGAGTTGCCCTTCTAAATTGGCATTGCCTTATGTCTGCACTGGGCAAACTAATTAAGCATTTGCCAACTAAGGCAGCTTTTAGGCTCTTGATGTTTTCATCACAGTGATTAGTTTATATCAGTTAAATTTGTATGTCCTTATTGTGTCTGGATTGAATGTTCCAAAGAGATTCTCATTTCTTTATAATGAGTGCCTTATACATAAAAGCTCAAAAACATGCTAGCTAACCTGGATTTTCCAGGCTTACAGCACCTTACCAGGGCTAATCTTTACTCTTCCAGATCAAGTCAGTCGCATGGAATTTGGATGACAGCAAGCTGATCTCCTGCGGCACAGATGGTGCCGTGTATGAGTGGAACCTGACTTCAGGAAAGAGGGAGACTGAGTGCGTGATCAAGTCCTGCAGCTACAACTGTGTGACCATCTCTCCTGACTCTAAAATCATTTTTGCTGTTGGAAGTGACCAGACTCTCAAAGAGATTGCAGATTCTTCGGTGAGCAAGATCATGACATTGGGAGAAGGGCTGGGGTAAACCCCAAGGAGCAAGATACCAGACATTCATGATTGACTAGCTGGTGTCGGGGATGAAAATCCCAGATTGGAAAACTCTTCAGTGGGTTCCTCCTGTAAGTATGTAGGGCATCCCAGATTAAACCCATTCATTACGGCCCACTCTCTTCAACTATCTTCTCCCACCTCATATTTGCAGGTTGGGACTCCAGAAGGGCAACTGCTTGAAGGTTCAGTTATTCTGTAGGGTTACAGTCCTAAAAATATTACTCGTGAGCCCCTACCAATGTGTTTACCTTTAATAATTGACCACACACACAGTTGGCTCAAAGATGGCACAGTTGGCTCAAAGAAAAGATGTTTATTGAAATGGCATGGCATGAAAAATTAGAAATAAATCATTCTCTCCATAAACCCTCCCCACACAGCATTAATTGGAAGAATTTAAAAACATATGGAATATAAAGCTAGAGAGATACATATGTAAGAAATACACGGTACCCTGGACACTAATACCTCTGACTGTAGGAACACAATGTCCTTTCCTTTCTTTAATAGTGTCTTCATGAGGTTTCCCCTGAGTGCAGTGTCTGTGCTGGGCAGATTGTTCAGCTGGGATCCCTGACTGTTATTCTCCACAGCTCAGTTCTTGCTTACCAGGGCAAGCTCTCTAAATTCACAAAGCTCCTCCAGGACTGTGTCATGACTGGCTTACTCCACTTGGGGTGAGGAGAAGAAGAGAATAAACATTTGCTAAGTACCTACTATGTGCTTTCCAGATGTCATCTCACTTGATTCTTAAAACCACTCAGAGAGCTAGGTAATGTTATCAGAGAGATAGATGCTATTATTCTCCCCATTTTACAGTTGAGGCAGACCAAGGTTTAATGACTTTCCCAAAGTCATACCACAAATAAGAGTTTGATGTTGGATTTGGACTCGGGTTTTCCCAACTCCAGCCCAACACTTTCTGTATTGCACCATCCTACTGAACAATCAGTTCACCTGAAAGACAGCACTTTTGATGGTATAAAGAAGAGAGAGAAGTCCCCTTTCTGACTCTGGCCCAAAGGGTGAGCAGCCATTCATTCTCAAAAACTGGCTGCTGCTTTTTTCAGAACTGATCCTTCACTTAACTGATTCCATCTTTCTTTTTTCAGAGCTGTTACTTGACTAATTCCATCTTTCTACTTAAGGGTAACCAGAAGCATGGTTGGCCATCCCCGAGCCAGTCAGCTAGCTAACTACCTTCTGTTTCCATCATAAGGTGTATGGGGTATTCAGGGAGCACTAGGCTCTCTAGAGTGAGGGCTACCAAGCTCTTTTCAGCGCTGCTCCTCCACAGCTCTGAGAAGCTGTAGCATGAACAGCAGCCATATCCCAGTAAAACCATGTCAGCATATGGGCTAAATTAGGCTGAAGGTAACTAATGGGCCTCGGACCTACCTGCGAGTTAGGAAGGTTCAGCCCCAAGCATGTGAAGACTAGAAGAAGGAGCAAATGAGAAAATTTTGTCTCAGTGGACTGTGAAGATGGCAGAAGCAAGCCCCCTAGAGCTCTTGGAGCTGGGTCAGTCTCCAAGGTTATCCGTTGCATCCAGAACCAGTGCTGTGTACTGACTTTTGTCCTGCCATGGGACTCCAGTGATTGGGAGAGAGTGAAGCTGAAGAGTTCACACAACTCTGTCTCACTTAAATCCAATTTGTGCTCAAATCAAAAGGCATCACTTCTACTGTTTTATTGTTATTTTATTGTGCAATAATTGCTCGTGTACAAGCTGATGGAAATTTTCCAGCTTATGTGGAGGTTATCCCCCAGGAGTTCAAGGATGCTTCCATTGTCGTGACTATATAAAGGAAAATGAAATAAGTTGTCCTGTGACAACTACAGGAAGGTGATCTTTGTTACTACTAGCAGGATTCTTGCTAGAATCTTCCTTAATCAGCCAAACCTTCACTTGAAAGATGGTCATCCGAATGTGGGGAAACTGGGACACTAATGATGAGGTATAGATTTGGGGTACCCAAATGAAAATGAGGTCTAGTGGCAGGTTCGGGGTACAGAGAATCCAATGGAACTCCCCTGCACCCCTTTGGATTTGGCACAAGGATACGGTGTTAAATGAAGTCTAGTAGTGGGGCAAGAGTCCCCTGTAAAGGAATTTACAGACCCAAAAACCTAGATTGATAAAAGAGGTTTATTATGGGATTTGGAAGTAAGGTTAAAGTCTAGTTAGTAAAAGGTGAAGGTAGAGATAAGAGGGCGCCGGAAACAGGATTCCAGTGGGCAGAGATCCTTGCCATGCCAGCCTTACGCCAGGCTCTGCAAAGAGAGGGCCCCTCTTTTATAATGAGAGATTTAACTAAAGGAGCCCATGGGTGGAGTCCCAAGTTGGCTGGAGGGCTAGAATTTGCCTGGTGGAGGTTGGGAAACCTGAGCAGATCATTAGGATGGGGGCTGGGAGAGCCCAGATCTCCTATTGGAATTCAAAGGGGTGCTTTTGACCAGGATTTATGAATCAAAAGTCCAAGCTTCTTGGATTGATAATGCATCAGCTAGGATGGGAATCAGAAGGGAATAAATCAATCTGAAAATTTCTTAAAGGGACCACAACCCATTTCACTAACACATTGTTGGTGGCGCTGTAAACAGATCCAACCATTCTGGAGAGCGATTTGGAACGATGCCCAAAAAGTTATCAAACTGTGTACACCCTTTGATCCTGCAGTCTTTCTACTGGGCTTATACCCCAAAGAGATACTAAAGAAGGGAAAGGGACCTGCATGTGCCAAAATGTTTGTGGCAGCCCTGTTTGTAGTGCCTAGAAACTGGAAACTGAGTGGATGCCCATCAATTGGAGAATGGTTGAGTAAATTGTGGTATATGAATGTTATGGAATATTATTGTTCTATAAGAAATGACCAGCAGGAGGATTTCAGAGAAGCTTGGAGAGACTGACAGGAACAGATGCTGAGTGAAATGAGCAGGACCAGGAGATCATTGTACACAACAACAAGATTATATGATGATCAATTCTGTGTATGTGGCTCTTCAACAATGAGATGATTGAAACCAGTTCCAATGATCTTGTGATAGAGAGAGCCATCTACCCCTAGAGAGAGGACTGTGGGAACTGAGTGTGGTTCACCACATAGCATTCTCACTCTTTTTTGTTGTTTGCTTGCATTTTCTTTTCTTTTTCTTTTTTTTCTTTTTTGATCTGTTTTTTTTTCTTGTGCAGCATGATAATTGTATAAATGTGTGTACATATATTGGATTGAACATATATTTTAACATGTTTAACATGTTGGATTACTTGCCATCTAGGGGAGAATGTGGTGGGAAGGAGGGGAAAATTTGGATGCAAGGTTTTGCAAGGGTTAATGTTGAAAAATTATCTATGCATATTGGAAATAAAAGGCTTTAAATAAAAAAAAGAAAGATGGTCATCTACCCGAGAGCCAGGGTAGTTTCAGAAAGGGCTGAGGAACAGTCAACATGTTCAGACAAAATATCAGGAACAAAACCAAGATCTGTATACAATGTTTGCCAATTCAACCAATTCCTCTACTGTCACTCGCGAGGGCCTGTGAAAGACCATGGCAAAAGTGGGGTCAGAATTCCTTGCATCATATGCCAGTTTCACGAGAGCATGCTCCCCTGAACCCTGGATGATGCTCTTGTGGTCGCCCAGGTACCAGCAGACTGACGCGAGGCTGGGTTCTTGCTCCCGTGCTCTTTAGCACGTGGTTTTCTTCAACGAGGACAAAAAACAGCACCAGAATGAAGCCTGCAGACAGTAAGTGATCTACCTGGAGAAGAGCGCAAGCCAAGACCGAAGTGGAAGGAGAGTCGGCGGTGGGGCCGAGGTGCGAGAAAGCGTGGACTGCTTCTCTGCTGCCTGGGCTCATTTTGGCCCGACGGTTAACGAGAAAGCAGAGGCTCCCCACCAGCCGGCACCGTGCCACGTGGAACCATCGTTTCCAGCAAATGGAAAAAGCGTGAGTGCCCTGGCTGAGTTCCCGTGCCTTGGCAGTCTGTGGTCCGGGGACGCCCACATAGATGATGAGGTGGACACACACAGTGCCAGAGCTCGCTCCGAAGGAAAGTGCGTGAGAAAAAGAAAAAAGGCCGACGACCAACCTGAGGGTCTGCAGAGCTGGGGCACTGACTGCGCCGTGCCAGGGTGGCGTCCCTTCCATCGGAGGAAAGTTCCGAGGATTACCCGGCAAGCTCAGACCCTGCACCCTGAAGTCCTTTCTCGAGCCGAACTGCCAGCATTGAAACCTGCTGCAGAGAGCCGACGCCGGGGGCTGGCCCCACTGCTCAGATGCCCGAGCTGTTCTCAGCCGCCATGCCCGTGTGGGCCCGGCGCCCTTGGGATTCCCCAGTGGGTGTGAGCCTGTCAGTGACCCTCAGCCGGGTGTGGAACACGGTGGGAGCAGAAGGCCGCCCCCTTCCCTTCTAAGCGAGAGCACGGCCACCGGAGCAAACACTGCAGAGCGCGGGGCTGCCGAGAGAAAGGAACGAGCCTGGAGCTGGGCCGGAAGGCGGGGCTGCAGCTGAGAGCAGGAGAGGGTCCGGGCAGAAGCAGCCAGAGGGCCCGGGGCTCATGGGAAGGCTTGAGGGCGGGCAGGCTTCCAGGGGCATTTGCAGAGTCCGGGGGAAGTCAGACTGCCGGCGGCGGCTCTCAGGAGTCCTGGGGAGGCAGGAGGCTCGGGGGGAGCTGACGAGGGCCATGCTGGGGGACATCCTGCCCGCTTGTGGCACAGGGCTGGGGCTCAAAAGAGAGATGGATGGATTTGAACTTCATCTGCTTAGATAAGGGGAAGATTGAATCCAGGGAAGCTGATGAGGTCACCAAGTGAGAGACAGAGAATAGAAAAGAGGGCTCAGGATGGGCTGACCCCCCTCCCAGTTAGTCCCTCTGAGGAGATTGAGGAGCCATCTGCGGGGGGGGGGGGGGCACAGGAGAGTTGCTGTGTTCTCCCTTTGCACCTCCTTCCTCTGCTGCGGACAGAGGCACTGCAAGCGTTTATCACACACCTGCAGCATACAGAGGGCTGGCGTCGGGAGGAGGGAGCCGAGTCAGCCAGCTGGCAGGTGCCCTCCAGACTTGGCTGTCCCACGCTGACCACTCCTCGCTGACTCCATCAGCAAGGGTGGCGGGGGTCCGGCTCTGCCCAAGAGGCTCGGGCTCAGCCCCTGATCAGAGCTCTCCGTGTCCCAGGTGCTCAGGGAGGTGTCTGCCTTTGACGTTGTCTACACGTCGCTGGTCATCTCCCACTCCGGGCGCATGGTGTTTGTGGGCACCTCGACGGGCACCGTCCGATCCATGAAGTACCCCCTGCCCGTGAACAAGGAGTTCAACGAGTACCAGGCACATGCTGGGCCTGTCACCAAGGTGAGAAGGGCCCTCGGCCTCCCCTTTCCTCCACTCTCCTGGGCATCTCCTGCCCCCTCCCTCCTTGGCCAACTTCCCATGAAAAAAGCTCCAGGGAGTTGGGATTTAGACAGTTGTTCCAGAGTTTTTTAATGACAAATGTTGAGAGGTTTCAAGGCTCCCCAAAGGGCTGGCACCTGCTCCCTGGCGACAGAGACTCCCTCCTGGGGCAGCCCTGCCTCTGCCAGTGGGCTTGGAGAGGCCTGGGTGGGAAGGCAGGGCAGAGTCAGCACTCCCAGGGGCACAGCCGGGGGACGGGCACAGTCGGGGATGGGCACAGCCGGGGGACGGGCACAGCCAGGGGAAGGGGCACAGCCAGGGGACAGGCACAGCGGGGGAAGGGGCACAGCCGGGGGACGGACACAGCCGGGGGAAGGGGCACAGCCGGGGGACAGGCACAGTCGGGGATGGGCACAGCCAGGGGATGGGGCACAGCCGGGGGATGGGGCACAGCCAGGGGATGGACACAGCCTTTCATGGCACTGGGCCAATGGCCTGGGCAGCTGTGGGCCGGGAGTCATCCCCCTCCGGATGCTGGTCCTTAGAGCTTCTCGGCCTAAGTGAAGCCTACAGCCAGTCGGGAGGGCCCCATGAGCGCCTTTGTGCAGAAGCCGACAGAGGCACGGAGAGCCCCGTCTGCCCTGTCCGTGACTGGGCTCTGGACAGCCCCCACTGTAGCCCTCACGGCCCCTTCGTTCCCACTCCTTCCCTCCGTAGATGACCATTACGTTCGACGACCAGTTTCTGCTGACGAGCTCTGACGATGGCTGCCTCATCACCTGGAAGGTCTTCGACAAGGACGGCCGGGGCGTCAAGAGGGAGCGGGAAGTGGGCTTTGCTGAGGAGGTGCTGGTCACCAAGACAGACATGGAAGAGAAGGTGAGGGCTGGCCCTGAGCCTGTCCGTGGTGCCCCATCCCCGGGAGCTGGGCCCCCGCCGCAGCCTCCACGTTGGGGGGCACAGAGCCAACGCAGCCGCTCTGTGGGCACCGGGCTCAGGCGGGCATCCTGGAGCCAGAGAGGCTGGCTTGGGAGAGCCAGCGGCCCAGGGGGAGTGGAACATTTACCCCAAGCCCACAAATCCGGGCAAGTTCACTGGTTGGTGGTTTGTTTAGATTTATGAACATGACGTTATATATGTGAGTGTGTGTGAGTGTGTATGTGAGTGTGAGTGTGAGAGAGTGTGTGAGTGGGTATGTGTGTGAGTGTGAGAGTATGTGTGTGAGTATATGTGTGTGTAAGTGTGTATGTGTGTGTGAGTGTGAGATAGAGATATGTGTGTATGTATGTGTGTGAGTGAGTGTGAGAGTATGTGTGTGAGTATATGTGTGTGTAAGTGTGTATGTGTGTGTGAGTGTGAGATAGAGATATGTGTGTATGTATGTGTGTGAGTGAGTGTGAGAGTATGTGTGAGTGGGTGGGTGTGAGAGAGTGTGTGAATGTGTATGTGAGTGTGTGTGTGTGTGTGTGTGTGTGAGAGAGAGAGTGTGTGTGAGTGGGTGTGTGAGTGTGAGTGGGTGGGTGTGAGAGTGTGTGAGTGTATGTGTGTGTAAGTGTGTATGTGTGTGTGAGTGGGTGTGTGAGTGTGAGATAGAGATATGTGTGTGAGTATGTATGTGTGTGTGTGAGTGTGAGAGTATGTGTGAGTGGGTGTGTGAGTGTCAGAGAGTGTGTGAGTGGGTATGTGAGTGTGTATGTGTGAGTGTGTGTGTGTGGAGTGTCTTTGGAAGAGCCTGAGCGCCTCTTCTGAAAGTTCCAAGATCCTCAGGGGCCAGAGAGAAGTGAAAATGGAGGAGGCTGAACGTGGCCTGTGAAGGTCAGGGACATTAAAATAAAGCGAATGGGCGCTCTGAGGCAGACAAGAGGGGAGGGGGGGGCTGCCCCCACAGACAGGCCTCAGGCCCGGCCCAAGCCTGCGCTCCTCCCCCACAGGCCCAGATCATGCTGGAGCTGAAGACTCGCGTGGAAGAGCTCAAGATGGAGAACGAGTACCAGCTCCGGCTGAAGGACATGAATTACACAGAGAAGATCAAGGAGCTGACGGACAAGTTCATCCAGGAGATGGAGTCCCTGAAGACAAAGAACCAGGTCTGTCTGCGCTTGGGGCAGTCATGGCGGCCATCCAGCCTCCCTGGGCAGGGAAAGCCTCTGTCCTCGAGCCGGGTGGGGACGGAGGAGGGGCTGGAACATGAGGGCATCGAGAGCCGCCCTGTACGCTGACTCTGCAGCAGGCTGGGTGCTGATTAATCACTTACTCTGTGCCAGGCGGGGGGCCGGAGGGCGGGGGCCGGGCTCTCGGGAGCAGCACCTTGCCGCCTGCGCCCCCACACTGCGGAGCCCTTTCCAGCAACCGCAGGGTCCTCACAAGCAGCCTGGGGGGGGGACCAGCCCCCTAACACAAGCCGCGGAGCAGACACGGGCCATGGAGAGCAGAGTGAAGATGCTGCCGGTCGGGCTCTGGATCCTGGCCACAGGCCATCGAGTGGCGGATTATGAGGGGCCTGGGAGGGCCGGCTCCCGGCAAAAGTTCCATGATCCTGCAGAGAAGGGCTGCGAACTAGCCTCCCTGATGACCAGAGAGGAACAGAAAAGGAGGCTTTCAAATACAAGACTCAAGAAGCAGGGAAGAAAAATCAGGCCAAAGGCTGACAGTGAGACTTAAGGAAAGGTGCTCCCTGTAACCTGTGAGAAGGTTCTCACTATGGGGGCAGCGAGGGGTAGACACAGAGGGCACAGGTGTGAGTCAGATGTGGTGGAATGAGATCTAAAAAAATAAAATTAAGGGGGGAAAACCAAGAATGCTCTGAGAGGAGTGGGAGGGAAAGTTCAGATGGATAAATTGTCTATGTAAAAGAAACGTAAAAGCTTTTATGTGGAGGGGAAGATGAGGGAGTTGGGAGAACCTTTTTCTCATCAGAATTGGCTCAAAAAAAGGAATAAACCCAACCAGTTAAGCATAGAAATCTATCTTTTTGTTGGAGTTCAGTCATTTTCAGTCACGCCCAACTCTTTGTGACCCTCTCTGGGGTTTTCTTAGCAAAAATCCTGGAGTGGTTTGCTGTAATGTCCGGGCTGGCTTTCTGGAGGTCCTCCAACTGGGCCTTGGTCTCAGCAGGACAGACACCATGAGAAGGGATAAGAATAGAGTGCAAAGTCTCTCTTGTCTCTTACACAGTCTGAGCCAGTCTCCTTCAGCAGTCTCCCAGTCTGCCCGTCTCCACCAGTCTCCCCCTTAGGCAGGAGAGCCGCCATGAGGATGGTCAAAGATAGACTGTCTCTCTTCCAGTCCTTCTCAGCTCTTCTGTACCTTATTGTAATTACATCATTACAGCACACTGAGCATGTGTGAACTAGAGAACCATCATCTCATCAATTCCCGACTTAACACCTTGTTTCACGTATGCTCCTCCAGAGCTCCAGCCCTCTACAGTTTGCCATTTCCAATTCCAGGTCATTTTACAGATAAGGAAATTGAGGCAGATGTGATTAAGTGACTTGGCCGGCATCATAGTCAGGGTCTGAGTCTATATGTGAACTCAGAAAGAGGGGTCTTCCTGACTCCAGGCACAGCGCTCTACCCACGCTCTGCCCAAAATCTATCTTACCCTTCAGGAAAGTAGAAGGAAAAGAGGATTGGGCAGCAAGGAGATTAAGGAAGGTGGTAGTCAGAAGCAAAATACATTTAAAAATGGACGTAGTGAAAGGAAAGGGAAATGGGGTGGCGGGGAAAGTGGGAGGGAAAGAGAGAAAAAGAAAGAGGGAGGGAAAGAAAAAGAAGAAAAGAGGGAGAGGAGGAGAAAAAGGGAGAGAGGTGAAAGAGAAGGAAAGAAGGAGAGAGACAAGAGGGGGAAAGAGAGGAAAGGAGGAGAGAGAGAGGAAAAGAGAGAAAGCAGGATAAACCGGGGGAAATAGGACAAAAGGAAATTGAGAACATTTTCTCAATTGAGAACAATTATAGCAAGTTTCTCTGATAAAGGCTTCATTTCTCAAATGTTTAGGAAACTGAGTCAAATTTATAAGAATACGAGACATTCTCTAGTTGATAAATGGTAAAAGGATATGAACAAGCAGTTTTTGAACAAAGTAATCAAAGCTCTTTATACTCATATAAAAAAGTGCTCTGAATCACTTGATTAGAGAAATACAAATTAAAACAATACCAAGATACCAAATGAAAAGGAAAAAGACAAATGTTGGAGGGGATGTGGGAAAATTGACCCTAATGCATTGTTGCTGGAGTTGTGCACTAATGCAACCATTCTGTAAAATAATTTGGATCTATGCCCAAAGGGTTATAAAACTCTGCATATCTTTTGACCCAATTGCTACTAGGGCTGTATCCCAAAGTGATTAAAAGAAAAAGAAAAAAGAAAAAGGGGGCCCGTTATGTACAGAAATAGTTATAGAAGCAAAGAATTGGAAATGGAGGGGATGTTCATCAGTGGGAGAAGGGGTAGCTGAACAAGTTTGCTACATTGCGACGGAGTACTATTCTGTTATAATAAATGATGATCAGGATGCTCTTGGAAAAACCCATAAAGACTTGTATGAGCTGATGTAGAGTGAAGTGAGCAGAACCAGAAGATCATTGTAGATGGGTGTGAGATAATGCCGGTACCTTGGGTGTGATAAACAGCTGGGAATGACTTGGTTATTCTCAGCTTTACAGTGATCCAAGGCAGTTCCGAAGGACTCGCCTCCAGTGAAAGAACTGATGGAGTCAGAATGCAGATCCAAGCAGACGCTTTGTACTTTCTTAATTTTCTTGTTAGGTTTTGGGGGTTTGGGGCTTTGGTTTGGTTTGTAGTTTTTTGATCTGTGTTTTCTTTTACAACATGACTAATACGGAAATATATTTTGCATGACTTCACACGTATAATCTATATCAAATTGCTTGCCCTCCCAAAGTTTTGGGGGGAGCAGAAGGGAGGAAGAGAGCAGATGGGACTCAAATTTTAAAAGCAAGTGTTTAAAATTTTGTCACATGCAATTGAGAAAAGAAAAAAAGAATAAAACAACAATAATAATAATGGTACCCACATCTCAGGCTTGCTGGACCAGTGTGCTCTAGAAAAGTGAGCCTTGTTACTGCCCAGAGCCGGCAGAGCCTTCTCTCCATGATTGTCCCCAGGGAAGGCTGGGTGGTCTTCAAGAGAAATTGACCTCCAAATTGACCAGCCCTTGGGGACTGGGGGAAGTTCCAGAGAAATAGGTAAAAACAGGAAGGAGATCCCCAAACTTTGCTTGGGTTTCAGGTTCTGAGAACGGAGAAGGAGAAGCAAGAGGCCTCCCACAATACCTATGTAGAGGATCTCTTGGAGAAGCAGAGCCGGGAACTACAGGACATTGGTGAGGGGGTGGCACCTTGGGGTCACGAGGAGGGCCTCCCCCTGCGCTGGGACAGAGGGTTTACCCGGGCTCTGTGGGGAGGGTCCCCAGCAGCCTCGACTCCCCCTCCCTCCCACCACCCCCTCCCCATAGCCCAGGCTCACAGAGTCACCCTGGTGGCGTGACCTTTGCTCCTAGCAGCCTCCTCTCAGACTCTGGCCCCTCGCTTAGCTGTCGGTTTGGGTCTGGGTCTCACTGCCTCCCCATCTCCCCGCCACTCTCTCTCTCTGTCTCCCTGTCTCTCTCTGTGTGTCTCTCTGTTTCACACACACACACACACACACACACACACACACTCACACATACTCTCTCTCACACACTCACACTCACACACACTCACACACACACACACATACTCTCTCTCACACTCACACACACACACACTCACACACACACACACTCACACACACACTCTCACACACACACACACTCACACACACACATCCCTCATCAGTTGCCTCCAGGGGCTAACAGTTTAGAAGTAGAAGTGAACAGAGAGGGCAGACACTAAAACTTGCCCCGAGAGGATGGGAGTCCCCTTTCCTCACCTGCCTCTGGGGGGGGGAGGGAGGGGAGGGAGAGCCTGTGGGTCTCTTGGGGCTGCCCCTTGCACAGAGGTGCCCATCAGGCTCTCCCCCCAGCTTGTGCCAGCTCAGCCCCTGGCAGCCTTCCCCGGGGATGCCTCTCGTGCCCTTCACTTCAGCTCAGAAGGGCTTCCTGCTTCCCTCCACAAACTCCCTGAAGTTCAGGTCGGGGGCAGGATTAGACCTGACAGCCTGGCTCCTGCACAGGGGGCCACAGCCAGGGCCTCGTGCTTCATTTCTTAGAAACTTTGGACTCAGAAAGGCGTGGGCTCAGCGGGTATACAGCCGATTCTGGTGTGGGAAGTGTGGCTGGGGGAGCAGGCAGCTGCCTCCTTTAGGAGGTAGGGGGGACTCTCAAACGAGGCAGTTCCCCGAGGAACCTTGTATGAGACGTGGCTGACAGAGCTCCTGAGCCTGCTTGTGGCTGTTGCCCTGGGAGACCCCGGGGTGGGAGGGAGTCCCTTCAGCTCTGGTCAGGTCAGCTGAGGGCCCCGCCAGCCCGCGTCCTGCCCGTCCCACCGGCTTAGGTATCTGTTGTCTCCTTGAGGACAGACCCTCTCCATGTTTCCTCGGGCCTTAGCCCAGCGTGTACGCATACAGCAGGTGCTTCATAAATGCTTGTTGACTAACTCCATCTCAGTCCCCTTGTTTCTTTGAAATATCCAGAGGCCTTGATCAGTTCAGCAAGCATTAAACACTATGTGTCGAGGGCTGTGCTAATGCTGGGGATGGAAAGCTAAATATGAAGCGATTTCCATTTTGTCCCATCGAGAGACCTGTGAGGTCTACCTTGCCTCCCTGCATTGGGGTCCCCGGGTCCCCACTTTGGGATCTGAGGTTGTGACTTCTGACCGCGGCCTTTGTAGGTTCTAGCTCCTGTGACCTTTGAGGTGCCTCAGCTCCTCTTCCTCTTGTTCCACTGGTGCAGGAAGACCCAGTGTGGTGCCGTATTCAGTGTTGCTCCTCCTCCATCCTTCCTATGCAAGCTTTTTGGATTCCATTTGCAAGACAGCATAGAGATGTCCCTGCTGTCCTCGTTGGGGGCACTCCATGGCTCGGCAGTGTCCGGCGTGTTTGTACCTGGTGCTGGAGTAAGGGCCGTTGTCAGCTCTTGCCTTGCCTGGGACGGGCAGCTATGAAGGGAACCGTGCCATGGAGTCACCCATCCCTTGCACATCAGCTCTGGTGACACGTCCTAGGTTCCTCTCAGCAGGGACAGCACAATGGTAGGAGTCATTGGCTTTGACAGGAGACTCGGAACTGCCACATCCCCGTTCACTGGCCAGGTGGTCCTTACTGTGAACTCAGTCAGCTCTGCTCCCTTGCATGAGATGCGTGGACAAGTCCAAGCCGGGAGGTCTCCCGGGAGGCCGTCTGTCCTCATGGGGCTGCCAGCCTTGTCTCACCCTGTTCTCTTGCCCCTTTGCTCATGCATGGCACCTGAGGTGCTGACCCAGATCCAGCTGCATCTAGGGAACAAAGATTCATTTTTATTTTATTTGCTTTTCTTTTTTAATAATAACTTTTAATTTTCAAAATAAATGCAAAGATAGTTTTCAACATTTACCCCTGAAAAGCCTTGTGTTCCAAATTTTTCTCCCTTCCTTCGCCCGCTCCTAGACAGCAAGTACCAATATATGTTAAACATTTAATCATCCATCTGTATCTCCACATTTATCTTGCTTTATTAAATCAAGTCAAAAAGGAAAAAAATGAGAAAGAAAAAAAAAGCAAGCAAACAAGAGAAAAGATGAAAATACTACTTGTGATCCCCACTCAGTCTCTACATTCCTCTTTCTGACTCGCTCCATCACAAGTCTATTGGAATTGGCCACATTGATGAAAAGAGCCGAGTCCATCAGAATCAATCATCATATCATCTTGTTGCCGTGTACAATGTTCTCGTGGTTCTGCTCACTTCACTCGGCATCAGTTCCTGTCAGTCTCTCCAGGCCTCTCTGAAATCCTCCTGCTGGTCATTTCTTATAGAATAATAATATTCCATTACATTCATAACTTATTCAGCCATTCTCCCACTGATGGGCATCCACTCAGTTTCCACTTCTTTGCCACTGCAAAAAGGGCTGCTACAAACATTTTTGCCCATGTGGGTCCCTTTCCCTTCTTTATGATCTCTTTGGGATACAGACCAAGTAGAAACACTGCTGGATTAAAGGATGTGCACAGTTTGATAACTCTTTGGGCATCGTTCCAAATCGCCTCCAGAATGGCTGGAGCAGTTCACAACTCCACCAGTAATATTTTCGTGCCCAGATTTCCCACATCCCCTCCAACGTTTATCTTTTCCCGTTAACCAATCTGAAAAGCGTGAAGGTGGTACCTCAGAGTCGTCTTAATTTGCATTGCTCTAATAGTGATTTAGAACATTTTTTCATATTACTAGAAATGGCTTTAATTTCTTTGTCTGAAAATTGTCAGTTCATATCCTTTGCCCATTTATTAATTAGAGAATGGCTGGTATTCTTATAAATTTGCATCCCATTCTCTATACATTTTAGAAATAAGGCCTTGATTAGAAAGATCCAGTTTTCTGCTTCTCTATTAATCTTGGCTGCATTGGTTTTGTTTGTGAAAAAGGTTTTTAATATAATTTACTCTAATCAAAATTATCCATTTTTCCTTTCATAATGTTCTCTAGTTCTTTGGCCATAAATTCCTTCCTTCTCCACAGATCCGAGGCAGACTATCCCAGATTCATTTTTTCAAAATCTTCTTGTGGAGCCTTCTTCCTCTTCCTCTCCCCTGAGGGTCCACTTGATGACCCTCTTCCAGACACGCCCCAACCCTGGAATTCTAAGTTCCCACTTATTTCCAACCTCTCTCTCCTCCCTAATCTCCAGCTAAAGGCAGTTGGCGGGTCCTGGGCTCCTCGCCACCCTTTCTCCTTGGACGTTCTGCTGTCCCTTAGACACCTGTGGATGTGCCTTCTCCCTGGGGAGGGCACGGCACCCCTCGGTTCAGCCTGGAGCCGGTGCTTTGCATCAGTGCATGTGGCGGCCAGCGGTGGCCCCCCTCCCTCGCTCTCGGGCTCCCCTTGGGGAGGAGGCGGGCTGGGGGGCAGCGAGCCCAGGCCTGCAGAAGCTCACTTCTCAGAGGCTCCCATCCTCCTTCCTAGAGTGTTGTAACAATCAGAAGCTGCTGCTGGAGTACGAGAAGTACCAGGAGCTGCAGCTCAAGTCCCAGCGGATGCAGGAGGAGTACGAGAAACAGCTCCGCGACAACGAGGAGACCAAGAGCCAGGCCCTGGAGGAGCTCACCGAGTACTACGAGGCCAAGCTCCACGAGAAAGCCAGCCTGCTGGAAGAGGTGCCCGCCCAGCCTGTCCACCCCGGGGCCAGCGGGGGCGGGGACTCTAGGGACCCCACGTGGGGCCAGCGGGGGCGGGGACTCTAGGGACCCCACGCGGGGCCAGCGGGGGCGGGGACTCTAGGGACCCCACGCGGGGCCAGCGGGGGCGGGGACTCTAGGGACCCCACGCGGGGCCAGCGGGGGCGGGGACTCTAGGGACCCCACGCGGGGCCAGCGGGGGCGGGAACTCTAGGGACCCCACGTGGGGCCAGCGGGGGCGGGGACTGTAGGGACCCCACAAGGGGCCAGCGGGGGCGGGGACTCTAGGGATCCCACGCGGGGCCAGCGGGGGCGGGGACTCTAGGGACCCCACGCGGGGCCAGCGGGGGCGGGAACTCTAGGGACCCCACGCGGGACGAGCCGAGGCAGGGGGTGGGGAATCCTGGTGGCCCCCTTCCCCTTCAGATCAGCCCAGTAGGCTTTGTGTCAGGTCTCTATGAACCTGAAGAACTCAGTGGGCCTTAGGGAGCAGAGGGCCTGAGCCCCCATTCCACAGCATCTCTGGTAACACGCTGGCACCGCTGAAGCTCCCCGCCTCCCCCACGGGTCCTTAGCCCGTCCCGAGGCGCACACGGAGGGAGGAGGCCCTCAGCCTGGACACGCGCACACGGAGGGAGCCGGGCCCGGGAGCTGACCCCTGCGCCCTCCCCCGCCGTCCCTGAGCCAGGCCCAAGATGACGCCCGGCAGCAAATGCGAGAGTTTGAAGAGACCAAGAAGCAGATCGAGGAAGATGAAGATCGGGAGATTCAGGACATCAAAACTAAGTACGAGAAAAGACTCCGAGAGGAAAAGGAAGCTAACTTACGCCTCAAAGGAGAAACGGGCATCATGCGCAAGAAGGTGAGGGCCCCCTGCGGGCGGAGGGGGAACGGCGAGAGGAAGGGGGAGAGGACGGCGGGAGGGCGGAGAGCTGCTCCGGGCATGAGCGGGGCGAGGACGGCCGGCCGCGGGGGGACGAGAGGGGACGAGAGCTTTGGGAGGACCACCCCCTCTGCCCCCACCCCTGGGAGGACCCCGGAAGGCTTCCCCACCCGCTCCTTCAACAAACGTGACCCGGGGGTCTGTGCGTGGAAGCACCAAGCAAAGGCAAACCTAAATTTCCCCACCGCGAGGTTCCGCCCCCGAGCGGGGCACACGCACAGGCATATACACACGCGCGCGCACAGCCCTCTCTCGTGCTCCCTGCCCAGCTCACCAAGCCTCTCTCCTCCCCCGCCCCTCTTTGGCCTGGATTTCCAGGCCCTTTGTTTTGCCCTTCCCCCTCCAGCTTGTCCCTGTCCCTCCTGAAAGCCGGGGCCCAGCGCCAAAATCCAGGGCCTCGAGGTGGTCTGGCCCTGGCTGCGCTCGGTCTAGATCCGCCCCCTGCCCGGGGCCAGCCTGACTGATGGGTCCCTCAGTGCCACTGAGGCAGGCCACAGTCCTCTGGGCCTCGGGAGTGGTCCCCGATTGCTGCTCCACAGCTTGGTAATGAGCGTGGCGGGACTGGTCCTGGAGCAGCAGGCCCCTCGTCCCCAGCCTCTGGGAGGTCAGCTCCTCCGGGGACCCTGTCTTTCCTCAAACTCCCCTCGTGCTCCTGTCAGAGTTCGCCCCAGGGAGCATGAGGCTCCGGGATCATCCCTCTGGAGGGAGGCACCAGGGAGGCCGGCTGCTGGCCGCCAAGGGGCGCGGGTCACCCACTCTGCGCGGGGGGCGGGTTCCAGTTCAGCAGCCTGCAGAAGGAGATCGAGGAGCGGAGCACGGACATCGAGGCCCTGAAGGGGGAGCAGACGAAACTCCAAGGGGTCATCAAGGCTCTGGAGAAGGATATTCAAGGCCTCAAGCGGGAGATCCAGGAGAGAGACGAGACCATTCAGGACAAGGTGACAGGCTGACCCCCAGGACATGGCCCCAGATACAGCCTGGCAAAGGGGGCTGAGTGGGAGCTGCCTCTGCCGGGAGTCATTGTGGCCATGGCGTCACTGCTGCAGGCAGGAGCAGCTCCCCCGATGTCCACACCGCCTGCCTCGCTCAGGGCGGCTCCCCCCAGCGTCCACACCGCCTGCCCCATCAGAGCGGCCCCCGCCCCCCGCCGGCCTTCTCCGCTCAGGGTGTCCCCCAGTTTCATGGGTCCAGCCAGCTTGGGGAGGGGGTTGGTCTCTCCCCTCTGCCATCTCCCCAAATCCTGAAGTGTGTCCCTGTGACCCCCTTGCCTCTTCTTAGGAGAAGAGAATCTATGACCTGAAGAAAAAGAACCAGGAGCTGGAAAAATTCAAGTTTGTGCTGGACTACAAGATTAAGGAACTGAAGAAGCAGATCGAGCCTCGGGAGAACGAGATCAAAGCCATGAAGGAGCAGATCCAGGAGGTGGGCAGCTCTTCCCCCTCGCCAGCCCCCGCCCCGCCCTCTCAGCAGCCCCGCCCCTCTCCGCTCCACTCGCTCCTCTCCTGCCCCTCCCCCGCTCCCTTCTCCACCCCCTCCCTCGGCCAGGGCCAGGTGCAGGCAGGCAGGAGCTGGGAACAGGGAGATGGGAGAGGGAAGGGGAAGGGGAAGGGGAAGGGGAAGGCGCTCTGCCCTCAGCAAAGCGGCCCCTCACACTGGGGAGAGCAGGGGCGGCACTGTGGCTGGAGGGTCCCCGGGATTTCCTTCAGGTACAGCCGGGGCCCATGGGTGACCAGACAGTCTGGGAGAAGGGGCTTTGTTCCAGATTGGAACCCTGGACATCCAGAGCCTTTGTAGGAAGGGCCTGGAGAGGTTAAGTCCGAAGCAGTGACTGGGGGTCCCGTCTGAGGGGCCACGTGGGACACGCCTCCCTCCTCTCCACACAGCCCCCAGACCCACCGGGCTGGTCAGTGCAATGAGTCTTTCAGGAAAGGTTTTCAGCCCCGGTGGTGGCCACGTGATGGTTCCAGACCCACTGCGATGCCCCAGCATTCCCACTCCTGCCCAACCATGGCCTGAGTGACCTTGGACACAGTCACTCACTCCCTGGCCCAGACTCTGGCCTCTGCCATTTAAGGAGGGCCATCTGCCATCTCCCCACAGCCCAGCAGGTCCCCACATGTTCCTGGGGGCCCTTCTCTTCTGCAGGGCGGCTGCAAGCCCCCTCTGCACTCTCTCCAGACTGAAGACAAGGTTCCAGAGGCCAGAACTTTCGCAGAATGGTCCTCTGAGCTTGCAGGCCACTCAGACCCTTACATCTTTCTCAAGACACTAGGCATCCAACCAAGCTTCCCCCATCCTGCAGTTGGGGAACTAATGTTTTATTCCCAGGACTTTGGTTCTTATTTTATAAAACTTTGGACTTGCCGCTTCCTGAGGGCCAGCCCAAGGCTTAAGCCTCTGGGGATCCTTTGGGAGCCAGCCCACCCTGTTTGGGTACAGTCCCGAGAGCCCCCGGCCCTGTCTGGATCCCAGGCACAGACACAAACGTAAGCAGCCCTGGCCGAGCCCGGACTCCCGGGTTTGCTGGAATGCTCTGGAAGCAGCATGGTGCTTTCCCTGCTGCAGGCCCCTTCTGGAGGCCAGGCGTGTAGGAGGACCCCCTGGGGAGGGGCGCTGCTGCCCAGAGTCCTGCATGTGCTGCCCGAGAGCCATCCCTGCCATCCTAGGCTTGTAGACTTCCAAGGGAGGCGAGCTCGGCCCTTCTGAGGCAGCCCCTCCTCCTGCTGCCCCGACCCTGGAGGTCTTTTTCTCTGGTCCTGGTTCTGTCCTGGGACCAAATAGAACAAGTCCTGTTTGTTGCCTGAGTGACAGTCCTTGTGGTCGCATGGATCCTACTTTGTAAGGATGGCAGAGCACCTTACAGACAGGACTGCATTTGGTCCCCCCAGCAGCCCTGGGGGCAGGGACTGTTCTCATGCTCTTCCCAGACAAGGATGAAGAAACAGAGGCCGACAAGGGAAGCGTCTGGCCTAAGATCACCTAGATAGTAAACGTCTGAAGCTAGACTTGAACTCAGGTCTTCTGCCTCCAGATGTTCCCCGCTGCCGCTTGGACTCCAGAGGAGCGGTGACCGGGACAGAGTGCAGAGGGCTGCAGCCATACCCAAACGCAAGATGCATTTTCTCCTGTCGCATTTTGTGGTCTTAGATTGGGCCAGGCCCTGCCACCAGCCTGTGCCGTTCCTCCTGATCATTTCCAGCTGATCCTGCGAGTCGTTGGCTTGGGCCCGGTTATTCCTGTGGTTTCCTGCCCCAGGACTGTGGGGAGGGGGCCACCTGGGCCTCAGTGATCCAGTGATAAAGAGCCGCCCTGGCGGCCGAGTCCTGGAGCCTCCACAGCCCACCCGCTCTCCATCCGGCTCAGTGCATCTGCCCCATCCCCACCCACAGCTTTGTGCCAGCCATGCCCCCAGCATCGTCCTCATCTGCTGGCCTGGCACTGCCATAAAATGGGAAATGAGGCCGAAGGCAGCCAGCCCTCAGTAATCAGCCCTTTCTGGGTGCTTAACCAACTGGCTCTAGAGGAAACTTCTAGAATGTTTTGAGGAATCAAAGTTAAATTCACTGGCTTAGAGCTTACACATTCTGGTATTGACTGGACTTGCAGTCAAGAAGGCCCAAGTTCAAATTCTGCCTTAGACACTTAGTAGCCGTGTGACTCAAGCAAATTGCTACCCCAGCCTCAGTTTCCTCATCTGCAAAATGGAGACAATAGGAGCACCAATCTCGAAGACTGATGAAATAGGATGTATAAAGTGCTTTGCAAATTTATGATTAGTATTTTCCTTTTTAAAAAAATCCAAACAGATTTTGTGATTCCCATTTTCACAATCCCTCCCATAGCATAGTCAATAATGGGCCAGTTCTTTTGGCATCCAGTAAGTCTTTCGCTGGTCCAGGGGTCTTAGATTGAGCCAGCGCAGCTGAGCTGGGCTCACTCAGCTTGGGAACCTGTCCTGTTATTTGGCGTGCCGAGGTCCTTGTTCTTGTCCCCTTGTCCTGGGGGGGAAGGCTCCCTCCAGCAACCCCAGAGCTCATCCTGCCTGCTTTTGAAGGCCTTGTCCAGGCCCACTCTGCCCTCCTCCACAACCACGGGCTGAAGCTCTTCCAGACCTGGGTGCGGATTGTGCCTCTCTGACTCCTGCTGCTCTGGTCTTCTGGGGCCACGAAAAGCAAATATAACCTGTCTTCTCAGAGCCCTCTGGATACTTGAAGAGACTATAGCCACAGTGTCCGACCAGATGATTCTCTTTTTCTAACCCTGGTTCTTTGAGATGATCATCCTTTGGCCAGGGAGCTCCTGGGGGATTCTTTCCTATGCCCCCCCCTCCACCTCAGGTAAAGGGAGCAGAGCCAGGAGGATTTATACTGAGAGAACACCACCAGAAAACAACTTGGGAAGACTTAGGAACCTGGTGAAGATAATCAACAAATAGCCCTATTTCTGCAGGACCTGTGATGAAGCATTTTACTTAGCTCTGGGCAGAGGGGCAAAAAGAGACAGACCTGTTTGGACATGGCTTCCCTGGAAATGTGTTTGGTTTGACTATGCAAATTTGTTATAAGGGATTTTTTTTCTGGTTTTTATGAGGGAGAGAAGAAAGTTCAGAAAAAATACACAAGCAGGACAGCTTTGGAAATTCATCAAGCATTTATTAAACACTTATTGTGTACCAGACACTGTGCTAAGCACTGAAGTTAAAAACACCGTCCCTGCCCTCACAGAGCTCACCACCTAGTAGGAAGGACAACATGCAAACAGTTGGGAGCTATGGGATGGATCTATACCATCACTTTTATTTCTCATAGCTAGAACAGTGCCGGGCACACAGTAGGGGCTTGATAAATGTTTCCTAATTTGCACTGTTTGTAACTGGATAGTTCCAGTGGTGACAAGCAATGGAGGAGCATCTGAGGGCAGTGGGTTCCACACGTGCATCTGGCTTTCTCCTTCCTTCCTCCTCTGCAGATGGAGGCAGAGCTAGAGCGATTCCACAAACAGAACACACAACTGGAACTGAACATCACGGAGCTGTGGCAGAAGCTCAAAGCTACGGACCAGGAGATGCGCCGGGAGCGGCAGAAGGTAAATCTGCTTGGCTCCCGTGGGCCGGAGCCCTGGGAGTGTCCAGGAGAACCTTCTGGAGCAGCAGAGCTGTCCTGGTGTGGGCAGGTGCAGGGAGGGGTGGGGAGCTGGGGGAGAGGGAAGGGATCATGGCCTGGGCGTCTGACAGAGTCTGGTGCTGTTTGCTTTGGAGCAGGGCAGTCCGAGCCAGCGGGGCAGGGGCTCCATCCACGGGTTCTGATGAGGAGGGGGCACCCAAGCGCTTCTCTGTCCCAGAAGATCAAACAGGCTGCTGGGCTCCCTCTCGGGGCCTGCCGGGATGCCTTGTTGGCATCAGACTGTGGCTGGGAGACGGCCTCTCAGCTGGCAACTTGGCACTCTGGGAGGTCTCCCCGTGTCAGGCTCCAAGCCAGCAGAGGCAGAGGATCCTTAGCCCTTGGTCTCTGCCCTTTGGCCCCTGCCCCTTGGCCCTGGCCCCCTGCTAAGCAGGAGCTCTGTGCATTCAGGAGCGGGACATGGAGGCCCTGGTCAAGCGGTTTAAGATCGACCTGCACAACTGTGTGGGCTTCATCCAGGAGCCTCGGCAGCTGAAGGAAAAGATCCGCGCGCTCTTCGACAAGTACGTCCAGCAGGCTGACATGGTGAGTGGGAGCCCTCCCCGCCTGCCCCGCGCCCCGCGGCGCAGCCCCGCCCACCCGGCCTGCTCCTCCCGCCCCCCCAGGTGGAGATCGTGGGCGTGGACACAGACCTGCAGCTGGAGTACATCCGGCAGAGGGAGCACCTGGAGAGGAACCTGGCCACGCTCAAGAAGAAGGTGGTCAAGGAGAACGAGCTGCACCGCTCCGACAATGTGCGCATCATGCAGGTAGCCCCGCCCTCGGACCCGGGCCGGCGCTCGGGACGCCTCCGGGGGCGGGGAGGGGCCGGCCGAAAGTCTGAGTCCCCCAGCCTGCATCCACCCCCCGCCCCCGGGCCGGACAGATGCCCGCCGGCTGCTCCGGCCTCAGCCCCTGGGCCCCCCGCGCCCCGACCCCCTGCCCCCAGGCTCACCCATCGCCTCTCCGGCCCTTCCACTTCTGCCGAGGGAAAAGCCCGCCAGATGTTCCGTCACGCTCCGCCTTGGGAATGCCTCCGGTCCCAGCTGGAGGCCCGGGGAGGCCCCGCTGCAGGGGCTGGGGGAGGGCACCCCCCACCTGGGCGCACGGCCTGGGGCCTGGGCGCGTGCGCCGCCCGACGGGGGCTCACGCCGCGCTCACTGTCCCTTTTTTCTGCAGGAAAATGTGAGTTTGATCAAGGAGATTAACGAGCTTCGAAGGGAGTTGAAGATCACGCGCGCTCAGGTGCACGACCTCGAGTCGGCTCTGAGGCTCACCAAGAAGCTTCGGCACTCGGAGGTCCCCCTGCCAGGTACCGGGCTGACTGAGCAGCGCCCCCTGCCGGCGACCCGAGCCGGCGGCGCGCGGACACGTGGCTTCCCCACGTGCACACACTGTCCGAGCTTTATTGCTGCATCTCGGCTTGTAGGCTCCCCGCACCCCGGTCTCATTCCGCTCCCGCCCGGCCCCGCTGCCCGATGAGAAATGCACAACTGGGTCTCACGTTCTAGGCCGCCTCCCGCCCCAGGCCCATTCCCGGCGCCCCCTCCGCCAGCCCCGCCCTTTGTCTGATATTCCCGGCCTGTGGCCCCTGTAACCCGATTCCTGCTCTGGGTCCCCGGGCTCATTTCTGGGTCTGAGGGCTCGGAACTGTCCCAGATCCCGTCCCCAGAACGTGGGGGGCCGTGGCTGCCAGAGCCAGATCTTCTCTTTGCCTTCTCATAGCCCCCAGTGTGGAGAAGCCCTCCACTTCTGGGATCATGAGACTGAATGAGGAAGAAGAAACCGAGCGGATCATAGAGATGCAGCGGCTGGAGATCCGGCGCCTGCGGGACCATATCCAAGAGAAGGAGCAGACTCCGGGCTTTCACCCCCCGGGGAGGCTCCCCTCCTTAGATGACAGGAGTATTGAGACCGGGAGCAACTGAGCCTCCTGCGCGGGAAGCAGATTCAAGCTCGCCCCCTGGAGGCCTGGAGGAGGAGGCCTCTGTGCTCGGTCCCTGGCTGGTCTGAAGCCCCGCTCACGCCGGGCCCTGTTTCCTGAGCCCCCTGGGAGAAGGCAAGGGGGAGAATAAAGGAAGTGCCTGCCTTCAGCCATTGACGGTTCAGTTGCGGGGCCAGGGGCCAGAGGGCGGCAGAGTGGGGCTGCAGGACCTTGCCCACCCTCCTTGCCCCCTGCAGAGATGGGCACCATCTGCTTCCCCGCTTCCCCTCCTGGTCTGGCCGCTGGCAAATTCAGGCAAGCAAGGAAAGGAGACAGATGGAGAAAGTGACCAGTTTCCTCCCGTTCCCAGGAACTCAATGATGCCGGCCTCCTCAGCCAGGGCTGGGCTCCCGTGAGGCTCCGGCCCTCCTGGGCTTTGCGGCGGAGCCCCAGAGCTCTCCCTCTTCCCCTCCTGGATTCCCTCCAACCGCCCCAGCCCCCACCATTCCCCCTTCCGCCGAAATTCCCAGCCTATGCTCGCTCTGAGGACCGGAGCCCTTTCCACCCCAACCCTCTGTATTCAAAATCCCACCCTCATGCTTCGCGGGGCAGAACTGAAGTGTCCTCTCAGACTCCGCCCCCCCCCCCCCCCCCCCCAATGAGGCTCTCCATCCTGGCTTCCCGACCAGGGTGATTGACTGGAGCCCTCCCTCAGCCCACACTGTCTCCCTTCCCAGGGAGAGTCCAGCCCACATCCTCCACCTGAAATGCTTTCCTATGAGATTCAGCTCAAGTTCCACCTTTAAGAGGCCTCTCCGGCCCCCCCCCACTCCCCTCTCAGCACCTTGTCCCCTCCCATTGGCCTTGTCTGCACCTTGTTTGTGCGGGGTGGCTCACATATTGCCCCCCCCCCATTAGACTGTGAGTTCAGAAGGCAGGAACTGGTTTCTCTCTCTTTTTTTGTCTGTCTTGTGTCTCCGGTATTTTGCGCAGGGCCTGCTTCGTGGTAAATGCCCGTTGCTTGGTGATGACCACCCTGGCCACCCTGCCTAGGCCAGCCCCTCCCGATCCCCTGTACCCCTGCCGGTGGGGGGGTCCCCGCTACAACTACAGACTTGTGGTCATTGTCTACTCTGAGCCCCAGAGTTAGGTACGACAAACACCACAGCTCCATATGAGGAAGAGGTTAATTGTTAGAGGTCCCACGGGGGGGATTGCTGCTGTGGGACAGTGATCTCCCTGTCACTGGGGGGTCTTTCAGGAGAATCGGGATGGCTGAGTGCTCAGAATCCCTCAGAGAAGTAGCAACTGCAGCAAGGTCACTCCTCTAGTAATGGATGGGAAGGGACCAAGACGGAAGCCGGGTGTCCTGATCCTGGGTCACCTCTAGATCACACCCCATACAGCAGTCCGGGCAGAGGCAGGATCACAGAATCTTGGGTGTAAAAAGGCCCTTGGAGACATGGAGTCCAAACCACCTCCAAATACCAACCCCTCTATCACCTCTGACCAATGTGGTAGGCCCCTCCTGGTGCAGTAGCACTTGCCCTGCACTGGAGGCCAGAATCTCTGCTCTGCCGCTGACTGCCCACCACTTGGATCTGCCTGGGCTTCCATTGTGACACAGGATTAGGGAAAGGGGGAGAGGGTCTCAATGGTCCCTCCCCATGTCATCCTGCTTCTGCTGGAAAACCATCATCTCCCTAGGCAGCTTTTTAAATTTTCATTGAAGCTTTTCATTTTCAAAATATGTGCTAGGATCATTTTTCACCATCGACCTTGAAAAACTCTGTTCCTATTCCCCCTTTTCCCTCCACCCTCTCTCCTAGATGGCAGGTAGTCCAATGCATGTTAAACATGGAAAAAAAATATGTAAATGCAATATAGGCATACATATACAATTAGCTTGCTGCACAGGAAAAAATGATCAAAAAGGAAGAAAAATAAAATTCAAGCAAATAGAAGTAAAAATGATAGATTGAAATTCACGCTCAGTTCCCATGGTTCTTTCTCTCTGGTGTAGATGACTGTCATCATCATAAAATCATTGGAACTGGCCTAAATCATCTCATTGTTGAGAAGAGCCGCGTCCATCAGAGTTGATTGTCACATGATCTTGTTTAGGCAGCTCATTCTTAAGGGTGGCTTTCACTGGCAGAAAGACACGCACTAAAATTTGCCTCTTTACAACTTTTGCAACAAGGATTTTGTATTTAGCAGGTGCCAACTTTGTGTTGGAGCACAAAGAATCCCTGTCCCCAAGGAGCTTACATTCTCCTTGGGAAAAGAGGGTGCAACCTGTACGATAAGCACAGGACAATGCCAGGGAGAAGCGACCACTGCTGGGGACTTCAGGCACTTAAGTGAGGGGGCACCGGGCAAAGCCACCAGCCTCACTTTCTCCTCCAGAAACACCTGGGGCCGGTGGCCAGATGGAGATGGGGAGGACTGGAGATGGCTCCTGGAAATGAGGGGAGGGAAAGGTGTCGCTGTCCAGCAGGTCGGGTGCTGCTGAGGTGCACACAGCAGGACGTGGCCACCCCCAGCATCTGGGGCAGACTGAGGCTCTCCCCATGCTGCTGCTCCCACCTCTCGCTCTCTGTAGCACTGAGTATTCCCTTCAAGCCCTGGATCAGAAGGAGGGGGCAGATTTCCTTTTCTCAGTCACTCCCAGACGGTCCCTTTTCGCTTATAAGCTACAACATCAACAATAGCAATAGCATTCAATAGCATATGTAAGCTTTTCAAGCACTTTATTTGATTGTCAAAATATCCCCTCGAAGTAGAGGTAGAGCCCCTAGAGTTTGCTTTTTAATACAAGTAAAACAAGTCATCAAACGTTAAGACTTGCCCAACATCACAAGGCTAAGAAACTTCTGAGATTGGTTTTCAACTCATCTTCCTAACTCCGAGTCCAAGTCTACACAGCCACTGTGGCACACAACTGACTCCAGAATGCTCCCCGCCCCACCCACACAAGCTAACCTTTGTTTCCGTCTCCTCTCCCAATCCCTGCCAGTTCATCTTTTATCATATTCTTTATTTTGTTGGTTTTTCAAGTCTTCTTCCTCACTCTGTACCTCTCTGCCCATTCCCTTCACTTCTGTCTGCCTATTTAACTTTCCCCTGTCAGCATCCCTTGAATCCCTCAGTCCCTGATCCTCCTGCCAAGCTCAGGCCTTAATTACTCCCACTTACCATCTTCTCCTACCACACACTCCTAGAGAAAGCCATGTGACCTTGATGACTGACTTGATGATGTGGGATAGATAAAAAAATTGAATCTCAGCTGAGCTCTCACCACTACCCAGAAGCCTTTCCTTCTCCCATGATTGACTTTTTTCCTTATCAATAGTATTTTATTTTATATTTAGAAGAATTTCACATTTAACCTATATCAGGTTATTTGCTATTTTGGGAAGGACAGAGAGAGAACAATTTGGAACACAAGCTTTTGCAAAAGGTGAATGTTGAAAACTATCTTTGCATGTATTTGGAAAAAATAAATACTATTAAGAAAATGTTAAAAATGCTAAGAATAGTATTTTATTTTTTCCAAACACATGCAAAGATAGTTTTCAACATTCATTTTTGTAAGACAATGTTCCACGTTATGGAATATTATTGTTCTGTAAGGAACGACCAGCAGGATGAATACAGAGAGGACTGGCGAGACTTACATGAACTAATGCTGAGTGAAATGAGCAGAACCAGGAGATCATTATATACCTCGACAACAATACTGTTTGAGGATGTATTCTGATGGAAGTGGACCTCTTTGATAAAGAGAGCCTTAATTGATCAAAGATGGACAGAAGCAGCTACACCCAGAGAAAGAACACTGGAAATGAATATAAACTGCTTGCATTTTTGTTTTTCTTCCCGGGTTATTTATACCTTCTGAATTCAATTCTCCCTGTGCAACAAGAGAACTGTTCGATTCTGCACACATATATTGTATCTAGGATATACTGTAACCCATTCAACATGTAAAGGACTGCTTGCCATCTGGGGGAAGGGGTGGAGGGAGGAAGGGGAAAAATCGGAACAGAAGTGAATGCAAGGGATAATGCTGTAAAAAATTACCCTGGCATGCGTTCTATCAATAAAAAATTATTTAAAAATTAAAAAAAAATTAGATAATTTAGATTTTCCATTGGCCCAATCAGGCCTTTCTTCCAGTCAGAAGCATTCTGAAGTTTTTCCAATGACAGCTTTTGCCATCAATAAATGAACTATTCCTGTAAAAAAAAAAAAAAAAAAGACTTAATGTTCCAATTGAGGGAATGCCCATCAACTGGGGAATGGCTAAATAAATTGTGGCATGTGATTGTCATGGAATATCATTGTTCTGTAGAAAATGATGAGCAGGATGCTCTCAGAAAAAACCCAGAAAGTCCTCCATGAACTAAAGGAAAGTGAAATGTGCTGTATACAAAATAATAGCAATGTTCTGAGATGACTAACTATAAATGACTTTGCTATTCCCAGCAATTACAATGATTCACAACTTTGAAGAACTTATGATGAAAAATCCTATCCATACCCAGAGAAGAAATTGTGTCTGAATCCAGATTGAAGCACATTCTCTCTCTCTCTCTCTCTGTCTTTCTCTTTGTCTGTCTCTCTCTCTCTTTGTCTCTCTCTCTCTCTCTCTTTCTCTCTCTCTCTCTCTCTCTCTCTCTCTATCTCTCTATCTCTCTATTTTTCTTGGGAGGGATTTTTGTTAGGGTGGGAGATCTATGGTTTTTTTACATGACTTATGAAAATATTTTGTATAACTTCACATGTGATTTCTTAATGGGGTTGGGATAAGGTAGAAAATCTGGAACTCAAAAATTTTAAAAATGTAAAAATATTGTTTTAAATGTAACTGGGGAAAAATATTAAGAAAACAAATTTAAATGAAATGTTCCAGTCTTTTGCTCCCTCCTTACCTTCCCCCCAGACAATAATCTGATATAGGTTATGTACATATACACTCTTTTAAACATATTTCCACATTTGTCATGTTGTGCAAGAAAAAATCAGTACAAAAGCAAAAAACCACCAAAAATGAAAAGCAAACTAAAAAAGATAAAAATACTATGCTTTGAGTCACATTCAGTCTCCATAGTTTTACAGAGAAAGATTGTCCCTTTCATCCAAACTCCTAGGAAGCTTTGCCTAGCCTCCATTTCCTTCCCTCAAACTCATTTCTCACGTTCCTCCAATTGAGCTTCCAGCTCTACCACTGCATGGGAGGACTCACTTCTGGGTCACCACGAGCTCAACCACCCCAATCAACAGCATTTCTTCAGTCACCATTCTGTTTGACCTTCAGCTTTTCAGATGGCTGTCTATACTCCTCTCATTCCCTCAACTTCCATGATGTTGCTCTTCCTGGTTCTTTACCCTACAAGTTTGTCTTTTTTCCTAGCTCATCCTCTGCCTTGCTGTACTCTTTCACTTGGCGTCTCCTTCACCCACGAGCTCTCTGAGATGCCCCCAGATCTATATTCCCGGCCCTCTTCTCTTTGGAGCTCTAGGCTCACACTTTCTACTGGACATCTACATTATGATTAGACTGTAAGCTCCTTGAGGTCAGGGAATGTGTTTTTGCCTTTCTTTATATCCCTAGAGCTTAGGATAGTATCTGAACCTAAAGTCTTCCTCACACACCTGTCAGCTCAGCTAATTTGGCCCTGCTTGTTCCCTGGACACGATTCCTTCATGGACAGATCGACACTGTGCTTTTGCCTGCCCTGGCCCCCTCGTGTCTGGCTTCTTTGAATCCCTGCCTCGTCTCGGGGGCTCCCACCTAAATCTCCGGGGAAGGATTTGTCTGGGTACAAGTTGCATCCATGCAGGCAAAGACTGTTTTCGGGCTCAAACAAAGGCTCAATGGATGGAAGTGAATGGACAGAAACCTCAAAGCTTGGCAGAATTCAAACCTTTCTCTTCCAACAGGATCTTTCGGCCCAGAGCGAAATCCCAAACCAAACCATTGCACTGGGCGCCCCATGAGACCTGAGATGCTCCCCAACAGTCAGATTTAAACGGCCCAAAGGGACACAGCCCAGAGAAGAGCAGGGGCCTGATGGGGGATCTGGGGGCTCATGCTGGAAGCCAGGAGGTCTGGCTCAAAGGCACTAGAGCAGGGGAGGAATGCGGGTAAGCAGTGAGAGGCCTGGGGTGGGCATTTGAGGACGGTTAGAACACCTGGGAGGGACGGAACAGGGGTACATTGTTCGGGGGCTGTTAGAGAGCCACAGGGATATCCGGAGGTCTCTGCAGGGTGAGTGAGTGTGGGGATTGGGTAGAGGCTTGTGATGGGGGCAGTTAAAACACTGGGGCTGTACTGGGAGGGCCCTGCTGGCTCAGGGGGGCATTAGACTGGGGACAGTTAGAGAGCCGCAGGTCCCTGCAGTCAGTGTGTGGGGAGTTAGAGAGAGGCTGTGTGATGAGGGCAGTGAAGGGCTGTTTCCAAGGCTCCGTGGGCATGGGGCCTCAGGAGGAGCAGGTGGCCAGGCAGCATTCCTTCTGCTCCACTTGCATCCTGTACCACCTGTACCACATCCTCCTCCTCCTCCTTCTCCCCCCCCCCCCCACCTCCTCCTTCCAGGGCAGGTTGGCCCTGACTAGGAGGGATCCAGTTTCCAGTAAGCCCTACCCAGCCGGGGAATGTCCCTGCCCAGGTCCTACTGGGAGGGCAGGAGGCGGGCAGGCAGAGCAGCTGCAGCCAATCCCGGGCAAGGCCCAGGGACAGGAAGGGCTAACCTGCTGCTTGCCCTGCCTCCTTCCCAGCTCACCTGGGGCCGGCAAACAGGTAATCTCCCGGCTGAATTTTCCTCCAGGTTTTGGCTCCCTTCTTCTCCGCTGCCGTCCTTAGATCCCATGGATCCGCACCTCTGCCCGCAGGTCAGTTCTCAGCCTGTGTCCCCTTGGGCTCCCAGACCTGGGGCGG
Organism: Antechinus flavipes; assembly: GCF_016432865.1. Lineage (NCBI taxonomy): Eukaryota > Metazoa > Chordata > Mammalia > Dasyuromorphia > Dasyuridae > Antechinus > Antechinus flavipes. The sequence continues at coordinate 481,479,748 of NC_067401.1, read as the reverse complement.
GGGGAGGCAAGCAGGAAGCCAGCCTACGCCCTGCCCCCACCTCTGCCCTGAGTTGGCCCTGTTGGGCCCGCCAAATAACGAAGTCAGCGGCTGCCCTGCGCTGGCCACCTTCCAGGCCCCGGAGGGGTGACGTGTGTGGGCTGCCTAGGGACAAAAGGTCTGAGGTGGGCCTCTAAAGGACGCACCTCCCCGGCCCCAGCACCCAAGGGCTCAGTCCTGGGGCTCCGGCCACCCCTTCTCAGATGAAGGGCCCCTCCAGTCTGGGACAGCTGTCACTGTGGAGTTTTTTTCTGACATTTAACCTCATCTAGCCTCCTGGAGCACTCCCCCAAGATTCAATTCTGCCCGCTTCCCTCCTCCCCTGGGGACTCCTCCATGTTCCTAAAGACGGCACTCGTGTCCCCCCCAAACCTTCTCCAGCCTAAACACTCCCAGGTCTTTCTACCCAGCCTCTGCCAGGGCTCCAAGCCCGTCCCCATTCAGCGGCCATCCCTTGGACAGCAAGTCAGTCAGTACTCGTTGATTTAGCACCTACTATATACAGGGAGCTGTGCGAAGGGCCGGAGATGCAAAGAAAGGAAGAGACGGCTGCGGCTTCACAGACCCCCCTGTTTAATGGCACTCTTGGCTTATCCAGGCCCCGCCTAAGTCACGCCACCCTGACCTGAGCATGGGGTCTGAGGAGGGAGAAATGGTGGGATCTGCTCCCTCTTCAACCACCCAAGCAACAAAGATTCCCTCCCAGACGATCCAAAACCATCCCTTAATAAGCAAGTCCAGATTTCTGCCAAGGACCCAAAGGAGGAGGGTACAGAACTGGAGCACTTCCCACTTTCCCATGGCCCCCCCGCCCTGTTGCCATGAGACACGTCAGGCCAGGAGTCTTGGCCACTTAGTGGCCACTTAGGCTTTCTCTTCCTCTTACTGCAGACAGGGCTCCCTTCCTTACTCACCAATCAACAAGCATTTATTAGGCGCCAACCAGACTCCATTCTCTAGCAGCCTATCAGGTGAACAGCTTGTGCGGCTTTGCGCAAAGTCTAAGACAGCAAAGTAGAGAGTAATTGTGTCAGGCAAGACGGGAGACCCGGACTGGGAGCTCGGGAAAGGCTTCCCCCGGGAGCCCGTCTGGATTTGTCCTGGGAGAGCCATTCCCACGTGGGGGAAAGGGCCGGTTCATAAGCACAGATACTGGAGACGGAGGAACAGCGAGGGAGCCGGCATGGTCTGGGGTCTGCGATGTCGTCCGTGCGGCTTTAAATGCCAAACATCGTGTTGTGTATGTTTGATTGATGACTGGGGGGCTACAAGCAGCAACAAGCAAAAAGGGGATTGTCCAACCCCCCGCCCCCACCTCCCCCAGGGAGGGGATGCTCTCGTCTACTCTGCCCCGGACAGCCAGATCTCATTATTAGGCCTCTGCCCTCCTCGCCTTCCGCCCCCACCAGGTTCCTGGCTCTCAGAGGCAAATAGAACAGGACTGAAGTCTCCCTCCCTCCCGGGCCTTTGGGGACAATTCGCACCTTCCTTACCAAGTCAGTCTGTCTGTCTCTCAATCCTGGGTCTCCTGTAAACTGGCTGAGCGTGCTCTCTCTGCTTTTATCCAAATCACTGATTAAAACCACAGCGCGGGGCCAAGCAGAGAGCCCTGGCGTGGTCCGCTGGAGATCGCTGCCTTGGTCAATGGGCCCGTTAACAATTCCCTTCTCTTTGAACCTGGCCGGCCAACAAAGTCCATGTCCATCTGACTGCGTTATCAGTTAATCCGTATCTCTCCATCTTCCCCACAAGGGTAGCAGAGGACAACATCTATTCTAACATGCTTAACTTAGAGTGGATTGCCGGCCATCTAGGGGAGGAGAGGAGAGGAAGGAGAGGAAACACAAGGTTTTGCAGGGATCAATATTGACAATTTTTCCATGCAAATGTTTTGAAAATAAAAAGCTTTAATTAAAAAAAAAAAAAAGAATAGCATCTGACATTTCATCAAAAGCTTTGCTAATAACTGAATCAATTGCAGAGCAGTCCCTTCTACTAGTACTGAAGTTACCGGGTCAGAGAAGGCAAGGAGATGAGTGTGGCCCAATGATTTTTTAAATTCAAGTCAAGCTCACTGGCCTATAGTTTGCAGACTGCTCGCTTTTTCTTTTCTTGAAAAGCAGGACATTTCCATATCCTCTGATCTAGCAATTTTACTAAACCTTCATTCAAAAGAGGAAAAAGACTCAGAGGCACAAAAAAATTATAACCTAAAGAACTGGAAGCTAAAGGGGACACCCATCTCTCATAGTGTGACGATGTCATGAGGTATAATTTGGCCTTAAGAAATGATGAAACGGGGGCAGCTGGGTGGTGCAGTGGGAGGAGCATCAGCCTTGAAGTCAGGAGGGCTTGACTTAGACCTCAGACACTTAACACTTCCTGGCTGTGTGACCCTGGGCAAGTCACTTAAACCCAATCGCCTCAGAAAAAGAGAGAGAGAGAGAGAGAGAGAGAGAGAGAGAGAGAGAGACAGAGAGAGAGAGACAGAGAGAGAGAGAGAGAGAGAGAGAGAGAGAGAGAGAGAGAGAGAGATGACCAAATGGACAATTTCAGAAGAAACTGAAGACTTTTATAAACTCATGCAGAGTAAAGTTATCAGAAGTAGGAGGATAATTTATGCAACAAAAGCAGTCCTATAAGGAAGAAGTTTGGTTTCGCTTAAATGACTTTAGGATTCTAATCAGCATAATGATAAACCATTATGCCGGAGGACCGAAGCTGATACATGCTACCGCGTCATGAGGTGATGCACTCAAAATGAGACTCACGTGTTAGGACATGACCAATGTAGAGACTTGTTTTGCTGAACCGTGCATTTTTGTTCTGATTGGGTTTTTTTCTTTGTTCATTTGTGGAGAAGGGAAGTGGGAAGGACGAATAATAATTGCGTATAAAATTTTTAAAAGAGCAGAACATTTACCTGTTTCCAATCTTGTCACCTCCATTCCATTTCCCATGATTTTTCAAAGATAACTGACAGTGGCTTAAACGTCCCCTCTTCCAGCTCTTTGGGGATCCAAGGATGTAGCTCTGAACCTAACTTTCATCCAGCGTAGCTGAGAGTTCTCTCACTATCTCCTTAATTATCTCAGGCATCAATTATATTTGTTCTTTCCCATCCAGTATATGTGAAGTTAACGAGAGAGGAACCAAAATGACCCTGAGGTCATGAGCCGGGGAACGGGGAAGATGGTGGGAAATTTTCCAACAGAAAAGAGAATTTCATTGGAAGAAAATTCCAGAAAGATCACTAAAGAGATGGCTGCACAAATTGGGCCACACTCATCTCTGTCCTTTTTCCGACACGGCTACTGCAATACTAGATGAAGGGAGGGCTGTGGAGTTTATTTACATGTTAGCAAAGTTTTTAATAAAATGTCACATAATATTCTTGTGGAGAAGATGGAGAGTTTTGGGCTAGATCCCAGCTTGTGAAACTGTAGGTCACGACTCCATCTGGGATCTTATAACTGAATATGGGGATCACAAAATTATGACATTATCAGCAAATGGTTGAATTTATACCTATTTTATATACCCATAAACCCAGGATCACATAAGAATTTCTCAGGGGGGAAAAGGGGCTGAGTGAAAAAACTTTAAGAAGCCCTGGACAAAATGATAGAACAATCAAATGGATACAGACCTTGTTGGTTGACAAGGGTTAAAGACTAAATCATTGTTAATGGCTCCGTGTTACCATGGCGTGAGGTCTCCAGTGGACTGTCTCCATTACAAGAACCATGGCAGGGGCAATGATGAGTTCTGGTTTGGGACATATTGAATTTGATGAGTATATGGGACATCCAGTTCAAGATGTTGAAAATGGCCAGTCAGTGACAAGGAACTGATGCTCGGAAGAGCCTAGGGCCAGATATCTAGATCTGGGGTCTACTTCCTAGAGATGATTATTGGTAATCGTCCAGAAAAGTGTAGCGAGAAGCAAGGGCTCTATTCAGAGCTTTGGGGGACATCCCCAGGGAAGGAGTGTGATGTAAATAAGATCCGGCTAAGGAGACCGAGGAATGGTCAGTCTGGTTGAAAGCAAGCAAGGAGAGGGCAGGGTTCCAAGAATCCAGATAGGAGAGGAAAAGGTTATCATGTGTCAAAGGCTGCAGAGAGGACAAGAAGGATGAAGATTGAGAAAAGGCCACTCAGTTTGTCGATTAAGAAAAACCACAGGGGCAGTGGATAGAACTCTGGCCCTAAAGTCACAAGCTCCTGAGTTCAAATCTGGCCTCAGTCACTTAGTGCTTATTAATGTGTGACTCTGGCCAAGTCACTTAATCCAAAATGCCTTGCTGCTCCTTCCATCCCTTACTGGTAATTCTGGAGAGAGCAATTTTGGTTGAATGTTGAGATTGTAAGCCAGGTTGGAAAAGTCTGAGAAACGAGTAGAGGAAAGGAAGTAACAAGTATAGACAGCTTTTTCTGAGATTTTGTGAAGGGAAGAAGAAATATAGCTTGAGGGAATGGTAGGGTCAAATATGTTTTTGATTTTTTTTCTAATTTAAGGGAGAGATAAATATGTAGGAAGCAAAGAAATAGCCGAGAGACATGGGAGATTGAAGATTAGATTGAATGGAACAGGATTAATTATGCTTGTAGAGGGGTCTGCCTTGACAAAGAGAAAAGTTGCTTCTTTTTTTTATGTTACAACTTGCTCAACCATTCCCCAATCGACGAGTATCCCCTCAGTTTCCAATTTTTTGCCACCACAAAATAATTTTGTACATATGGGTCCTTTTCTCTCTCCTTAGTATCTCTGGGATACAGACCTAGCATTGATATTGCTAGGTCAAAAGATATGCATAGTTTTATATTCAAAAAGGACCATTTCTCAGATACTGGAGTGAAGGAAGAGCTGGTAAGGAGAATATGTCAGGGAGGTGGAAGATGAGGAAAGAGGAAGAAGATACCTTAAGGTGAATGGTCTCCATTTTCTCAATAAAGAGATGAAGTACCGTTTTCAGTTGAGAAGTGGAAAGCTGGAAGAGAGAAGAGAAAGTCAGAAACAGCCATTGTGGAGAGAGGACAAAGCAAAGAACACAGCAAGAATCAAAGGACACAGTTAAGATTAGCTAACAAATTTATAGTGGACTCAATCATTACAGTCGGATGACTTCTTTATATCTCGTGGAAACTGAAAGAACAAGGCACGTGAGGATAGAGAGCTGTATGAAGGTGAACCAGGCAGCTCCAAGATCAAGACTGGAGGAGAGGAAAGGGAAGCAATAGCAAGGGAGATGCCTAGGGAAGGGAGGCCAGAGTGAGCAGACGGGATGTCAAAGTCATTCACCACAGGAGAAATGGAATGCTGGGAGGTTAGGATCATATAGAGGCTTTCCAGATTTTGTGAGCACTTGTGGGGGACAGTAAGATGGAAGAGGTAATTATCCCCGGGTTTGTATAGGGTAGAGGCCTGGAGGTAGGGTAGAGAATCATGGTAACTGATGAGATTGGGGAACTGGGAAGTGAAGGCATTGGTAATTTTTATTTATTTATTTGAAAAATCCCCCCATCCATTACATTCAAAACAAAAAAATTTACGTTTTTTTCTAAAAATTTTGAGGTCTAGGTTCTCTCCCTTATCCTCATCCACAATTAAGAAGCCACTTGTGACGTTATGCAAAACATTTACATGAAAGTTAAGTTGTGGGAAAAAAACCATAGATCCCCTACCCTAATGAAAATAAAAATGAGAGAAAGGGGTGGGGGAAGGAGGGAGAGAGAGAGGGAGGAAGGGCAGGAAGAAGGGGGAGAGGGAGAGGAGAGAGAGAGAGAGAGAGAGAGAGAGAGAGAGAGAGAGAGAGAGAGAGGGAGAGGGAGAGAGAGAGAGAGGAGAGAGAGAGAGAGAGAGAGAGAGAGAGAGAGAGAAGAGGAGAGAGAGAGAGAGAGAAAGAGAGAGAGAGACAAAGAGAGAGAACGAGAGAGGGAGAGGGAGGGAGAGAGAGGGAAAGGGAGAGAGACAGAGACAGAGACAGAAATGGGAGAGGGAGGGAGACAGAGACACAGAGAGAATATGCTTTTCAGTCTATATTCAGATACAATCAGTTCCTTCTCTGGGTATGGAGAGGATTTTTCATTAAAAGTCCTTCAGAGTAGTCACGGATGATCACACTATGGAAAATAAAACTGATCATCGTAGAACATTGCTATTACTTTGTATACTGTACACTTCACTTTGCTTGAGATCGAGGAGGTTTGTTTTTTTCCTGAGAGCATCCTGCTCATCATTTCCCATAGAATAATAATATTTCCTCATAAATACACGCCTCAGCTTATTGAGCCATTCCCCAAATGTGCATATTGACGTCTCCTGGTATAATGGTAGAGGGCAGGGGGGTCGGGAACCAAATTCCTCATGCAAGAGGAGAATGTGATTTGGGGCTGCTAGATACATAGTAGGGTATGGAGTGAGTGGCAGTTCTGGCTGGCATGAACCTCAGTGGAGGGGCGGTTTCTGAATCATGGCGACAGAAGTGAGGCTCTGGAAGCGGCCGTGGGCAAAGACAATTTCGGTTTCCCCACCAACGTGGAAAGGGTGAGAAAAGATGCAGCCGGTGCTAGAGCGGGTGGCCAGCGAGGCCGTGTCTTGGTGAGGAACAAGATCTCGGTGAATGACAGAAAAGAAGAAGTTGTTCTCAAAGTGTGGTTGGGGGTCCCTGGAAATCCTCAAACCCTTTCAACGTCTATGAAATCAAAACCCTTTTTGTAATAATGGCAAGATTTTCATGTTGAATATAACAAACAGCAATAGCTGTAACTCACATAGATAAAAGCCCTCGGGGTGGGGATATCAGATTTTTACGAGTGTACAGAGAGACCCCAAAGTTTGCGAACCCCGGGTTAGAGGAAGGAGCCTGACACGAAGCCAGGTTTGTCCGTGTATCGGTGCTTCCCTCCCAGGGCAGGGCCTCTCAGGGGTTTGGGCGCCTGCTCCGTCCCTTACTGATCCGAAGCTGTAACCCCCCTGGGGGGGCACAAGGGGCCCAGGCGAGCGCCTGCCATTAGCCAGGATGGTGACGCTCAGGGCCGGGCCCTTCCTTTGGGAGAGGGAGCGCCGGGAGCAGCTCCAGGTTCCGGCTCCTTGGGTGCTGAAGGGTTACACGCAGCCCCACGGAGCTGGTGGTGACAAGAGGCAGCTGAGGTCATGGGAGTGGCCTGAGGCTCAATGGGCCTTTGTTCCAGGCGCTGCTGGGGACACCGCTGGGAGCCTAGCTTTGGAGCTGTCCAGAGAGGAGCCCGCCAGCTTACCATGAAGCAGCCAGAACGCCGGAATCTCCGAAGGTGGGAAGGGGCTCCCGGAGGAGGGAGGGGAAGGGGGCAGGGGCGTTGTTGGGGGAGGGGGCCTCCAAGGGCCACAGGGAGGGGCTGGCGAGCAGAGGGGCAGAGAGCTTCCCAGGAGCGAGAATCTGGGGGACGTGGGCACCTCTCAGGAGCCTCCGGCCCGGATCTCACCTACGTCTCTGTCTTCCTAGGGGACGATGGCTCTGCTACAGACTGCGCAGGGACTCAAGCCTCAGGGCCTAGGCCCGCTGTGGACAGCCATGAGCTAAGGCCCTGCACCCCCCAAGTCTCCCTGGACTCTCCGGTCCTTTCTAGCTCCGAGGCGGCCGCGGCTGCGGGGGGCACATGGCCCAGCTGGAAGCGGCCCCCGGCCTGCCCCTGCCCGGGAGCGTGGCGGGGGCCCCGGACGCGCTGGAGGAGTATGTGGAGCTGTGGTGGTCGCAGGAGCCCCGGCGCGCGGCCCTGTGCTTCTCTGTGGCCGTGGGGCTGGTGGCCGGCTGCGGGGCCGGCGGCGTGGCCCTGCTCTACTCCACCAGCAGCCGCTCCGGCGAGTGGCGGCTGGCCATGGGCACCGTGCTCTGCTTGCTGGCCCTGATGGTGCTGGTGAAGCAGCTCCTGGGCTCGGCCGTGCAGGACATGAACTGCATCCGGCAGCCCCAGCACGTGGCCCTGCTGCGCAGCGGGGGAGGAACAGACAGCCTCGTGGTGCTGGTCAGCGGCCTGGTGCTGCTGGTCAGCGGCCTAGTGCTGGTCAGCCTGGCGGCCTCCCCCACCGCCAGCCCGGGCCCCAGCCCCAGCCCGGCCCGGCCCCTGGCCGCCATGCTGACTGCGGGCATCGTCCTGGGCGTCGTGGGGGCCCTCCTGCTGCTGGGAGTGCTGCTGTACCAGGCGGGCATCGGAGGCCGCTGTCTCCTGCCCACCGCAGCCGCGGGCTCGGGGCGGGGCCGAGGACTGAGGGGAAGCAGCAT